>NW_009236150.1:0-25203 GCF_000690835.1 Fulmarus glacialis | reverse complement strand
ATGCTCCCCCCGCCCCCAGCTTCCCATATACCTGGCAGAGCATGGGAGGCAGAAAAGTCCCCAGTGCAAGCACCACCCAGCAACAACCAAAACATCAATGGGCCATCAACACTCCTCTCATACCAAACCCGAAACACAGCACCCCTACTAGAAAGAAAGTTAACTCTATCCCAGCTGAAACCAGGACAGAAAAAAAAGGTTTGTCTTTGGATAAATAAGAATCTAGAGAGGCACAGGCGGGATGGAAAAGGATACTGTAAGCAGCTCAAAAAATGCAAACAAGATATACAAGCTACCAATGTTAATTACCACTATTCCAATGACTGACTCCTGAACAATCTGGAGCATTGGCGCTCCATATATTTATCCGTATAAGCTGATAAATTAATTAGAAGACCTAGTGATGGAAAAGTTAATTTCATACATCATTTCCCTTAATTAAAAAAAAAAAATTGGAAATTTCCTTAAAGCGTTATTTACTACTCTTGCTATATTTGCACACTCTCATAACCCTCACAGAAACACTATAGCTCAGTAGTCATATGCCCATCCGTTCCCACACATATTTACGGGAATTTGGTGTTTCCATGAAGAAAAACAGAGTCCTTAGTTTCCACATTTCCACCTCGACATTTTTGTGAATTTAAGGCACCCAGAGAGAAAATACAGATTTTCTTTTTTTTTTTCTTAACAATCCTTTGATGTGTCTCTGCAGATGAACTAAACTAAAACGTGACTCTTAAAATGAGTCACAGTACTTACTTAGGAAACATGCGGTAACATGAAAGTAAAGTCCTATTGTATATACACCACAAATCTAGTAAGAGCAAAGGTTAAATTGTAAATTAAATATCTTTTAGTGACGAGTAAGTGAGTAATCTGCTTACATCTGAAGTCAGGAAATCCCTGAGTGTATGAAGCCAAAGAAAACATGCAAGGCCTCTGTCAGATAGCCCTGACAGAGCTCCCCTCCAAAACATGAAGTGGTCTTGGTCTTTACAGATCGAGATATTCATTCCCAGCTGCTTCTTCGTGAGCAAACAATCTAGGCACTCAAAATACAGGAAAGCATTGAACAGTGCACAGTTACGAGATGTTCAAAAATACAAAGTCAATGTGGAACACTGACCCTCTGCTTTCCTGCTTTCCCCCACTGCTGGTTGATTGTCAAGGACGTTATGGGACCAGCTGGTTCTAGAAACAGAGCCTCAGCTTTTCACATAGACACGGGGAAAGCTTTTCTAGCTATTGGATCCTGAGGGAGTTGCTAGCTCACAGCTGCTTTCCTCAACCCTCATCCTGGCTATTGAAAGGGTCAGTCTTTGCAATAAGAATTCTATGTTTTCACAATAGATTAAAAATGATCCCATTTTCATCTTCTTTATATTGCGATAATAACGGCAAACTTTAATATATTCCTCATCTATGGGACCAAAAAAAATATTCTCAATGTAAGTATTTGAAAGCTTGTATCTGAAAAGTGCTGAAATCTGTAAGCATTATTGCAAATAATTCTATATTTATCACACCGCAGACTACACGGTCAAGAATAAACAGTACGTAGATAATATCTGAACTGCTAGAGGGCAGTATCTCGTAGATGGGAAGGCTCTCCTTAATATTTCTGAGAAGGTAATGATCATGTTTTTAAAAAACTGTGTAGTGAAACACTTGGCTTCCCTTTCATCAAAATCCCAAAGCTCTTACCTGCCAGAAATATATATCACGAGCAAGAAACCCACCAATAGCTCTGGTTATTTTGTCTTGATTCTTTATTGAAGATAGCAAATACTTTCAGCCAGAATCTGCTTTGTGGCCAGTTTTGAAAGAGACAAATGTCCTTTCATTACAACTGTAAGCTATCCCTGCCAATGAACTAGAGATATGAGAATACAGGATTTTTTAATAACCACAATGAAATCAAACAAGGGTGTTTATAAAATGGAGGCTGGGGGTGGGGGGGAAGCCTTTATAGGGCCTCATTTTGCTCCCAGGGTTTGAGCCAAGCCTACTGAGGGCATCTTTCAATTGATGGGCATCCCCAGGACTCTTTTCACTGATTTCAATGGCCTTCAAACAGTAACTTAAGGCAATGATAAAGCTCCTATTGACTCCAGTCGGAGCAAAGATGGGGCTCAAATTATCTGGACTGAATAGAGAACCTAACTTGTTATGAATGGCTAGATTTTCTAGTCAAGGTTAATAACAAAATCCACAGCAGATGCTGAAATGCTTACTGTTATGTTAAGAGCTACAAAACAATTAAAAACCTGTTTTAAATAATAATGAAGCCTGTTCAACTTCTTATTAGCCATCTCTCCAGCACCCCGTAATTGCTTTCACTGCCTCATAAAACAAGGTATTGAACAAATGTTGCAGAAACATGTTTTGGAGAAACCTTTGTGACCACCATGACTCACTGTTTTGTGCCTTGCAACACATGCCCCTTCCACAAAAGAGGAGCATGCTTTGACACTGATAGTCCTGATCTGCTAAGGAGCATTGCAAGGTGAATTTTAATGCAAATATAATCATATTTTCAGAAGACTGTCAGGAAATCTTTGTGAGTCTGTGGCTTCTGACACATTAGAGCAAAATGTTGCTACAGAATATGCAATGAAATTGGCTTAATTCTCAGTTGCACTAAAGCTCTCTTTACACTGAGCTGCCAGAGTGGTCTTACAAAGAGTCTGTATGAAATTGGTACCTCTTACATAGTCTGTTTTACTAACAGACTTAACAATGGAGACTAAGCCTAGGAGATAATTGGACCCCAAATGTTATCATTAAAGGGGTGGACTCTTCTTAATGCCTCATAGCTCTTTCAGCAATATCATTTTAGCAGTAAACAATCACTGACTTCTTACTGCAGGGTATTTCTAGTAAATGGATAAAAAATACCCTGATATCCAAATTATTACTAACAAACTGCCAACCTGTAACCATATTTCATATGATATTTCGTATCAGTTTCTTTTCATTATATTGTCTTCTCTTTTGCAATTAGAAATCAATATTAGCACATGTTCCTTGGTCATTGTTTTTTTTCCCCACTTTGAAATAATCTGGTTCCCATTTCATCCCCCCCATAATTTCAGGGAAACCATCCTGATGCTAAAAACTAAGTCAAGTTTCTTTCTGAAAAGTTCTTGTGTTCATCACCCGTTTTTAATTCTAGAAAGGAAAATGTTTTTAACTGGCATATAATACTCTCCAGAGTAGATCAGGAAAACTAGTCTATACCCCAATGCAGTTATGCCTGCACAAGAAAGAGATAAATGCATTTATACTGCATGAATGCGGTCACACTATGACCTGTACGACTACAATAATTTTAAATCTTAATATTTTAACAGGTAATATACAGCTCACACGTAGAGTAAATGCAAACCCTAGGCACGAAAGCATGGTTAAAAGAAGCTATCAGTAAGCTGATGACTGTTTACACCTTAATGTGCTCACTATCCTGATTTGAGGCTTTACACAACTCTCATTGGGGTTAGCAAGAGTTTTACCAGACATTCAGATGGATTTCTTCTTCCTCCAGGTCCTATTGCTACTGCAGTCTTGGAAGCAATCTACCCCTCACTACCACAGAGATACTAGAAGACATATGGTAACATATTAGGTTTCAAACACATATAGCAAAAGTGTGAAGACTCCCAGAATATTTCAAGAGGACACTAACTGGTTTTCCAGAGAACAAATACTCCCCAAAGAATGAAACTACGTAAGAGGACACAAGATGCATTCAAGAACTCGCTATCACTGACAGTGAAGCATTGCCTCTTCTCAGTATTTTCCTCAGTAAGGAAAAAAACAAATCCAAAACCAGGGAAAATAATGAAACCAGGTTTTTTTTTTCCAGGTTAAGAAGTTAATCTGGCTTACCATGCAATCAGATGATTTTAAGACCATCACAAAGGAGGACTTTCTCGTCTGATCTGTAGCAGCTTGACCAAAACCCCTTGTTTTTGCCAGGAACAACTATAAAATCCATTCAATCCTACCATGTATCTTTATTGTCAGAAAAGAATCCAGATCTCCTGATGGACAGCAAACTAGCACCTTACTCTTTGAAGGACATTCATATAACTTATATAATCACCCAAATGGCTGGCTTTTCTTCCCTATCCCCAACTTTTCAATATAGTATTCCTATATGCTCAACATCTTATAGAAGAAAATCACTGGTATCACATGTTGATGGACACGGGAACTCCTAAGCAACATTCCTAAAGCTGTGTTAGAAACTGATTGGAAATATGACATGCCAGTTGCAGTCCACATACAGTCGCATGAAAATGATTTCATTTTTGGGCAAGAGCAGGCAACCCAAAATGCAAAGCTGCTGGGTAGATTACTTGCAGCTTTCTGACTTCCACACCAGCTGAATCAGCTCTGTGTAGTGCTGGAACCAGACCGCCTTTGTGACATGAACATAATGGAGTTTTCATCATGTTTTTGAAACTAAATGATACTTTTAGAAAATACTGAGTGAATTCAAACTCTCCTGCCTCTTTTCTTTGTATTTACTTTTAGCATTGAAGCACTCTCAACGAAAATATACCGAGTAGCTGGACGAAAGCAGAAAGAATTGCAGGACACTGTATTAATGTCAGATGAAACTATGTGCTTTACTGTCAGTTTTCTCAGGAAATTCCTAAATGGAAATGCAGGAGGTTTCTATGATTTTGTGTAAGTACTGGCTTTTCCAAACTAAGTTCCACTTTTCCACTGTTTCAGTAAGCGTGAACTTTGAAAAATGATCAAAGGTTGTACTGAGATTGCTCTGATCTCCTGCTACTCTGTGTCTGCTCTACCCTCTTACTAGTGTAAACTTAAATTAATCACATGGCCATCCAGTAAGATTCACCACTTCACAGACTCAGAGGAATACTATCTCACTGAAAAAAGACTAGTTTTGATCAGATTAGTTTTTCAGTAGCTCCGCAAGCTCATGTGACACAATGCACAATCTATAGAGCTGGAACAATAAAGGAGGTATAAATACCATGTTTCCATGTTGGACCTCGCATATGAACTCCTGTTTCAGTAAGGGAACAGGCTTAAGACTAATTTAAATCAATTATGAGAGTACCCTCTGAGATGGGACTCTGCTTTCCTCATCTTAAAGACTTGATAAGACACAGTTGTATTTCATTGGACATTACACGTGCTACAAGGCTACAGGACATGGGAACCAGGAGTCACCAGGCGATTGCGCGTGACTCAGAACAGTGATCTGCTCCGTGTCGTGCATGTGGGAAAGGAGATTGCAGGGATGAAAGTAGTATTTAGAGACAGGAGACCAAAGACACCAGGGAGGATAAAGTAGCAAAACCATTTCATATAACAAATGAATCTGTGGAATTTCGTACGCTAGAGTTTGTCATGCATGAGGCAACAGTAGTTTTAACAGATGTCCAAAGGATCATCTCTAAGCGATCATATTTTTTAATAAACTGCTACTTCTCTTGCTTCTGCTAGGATTGAGAAGACAAATGATTGCAATACATTCCAGTTAAGTCCCCTCATGTAATAAATTAATGCACTGGAATAACATAACCCACTGCACCCTATACATTCTTGTTACAAATGCAAAGCATGTTTGGCAGCAGTCAAGATCCTAATACAATCCTAAATATCTAGAGTCCTGTCACAGATGTGAAATATATTACATACAATGTTTCTAGATATTAACAGCTTGAATCTTATTTCCAGTTATTAACTTCTTTAATATTTGTACTTTCATAAAATTCATAAGCAATCAATCACTACAGACTGATGCACATTAATAACAAAAGCACGTTCAATCTCCTTACCTGTACTGGCATAGCCCAAAGGTTAGGGCAGAGGAAAAAGAACCACATCAGCTGATTTGTGTCTATGGCAACCAGGTTACAGATCTGGCCTGCAGTCATCTCCCCCATAGACATGTTAGAGGTTGAAAGCTGCATAATTTTATTGTATATTTTTGTCTGGAAGAGAGATCAAAAGGTGTTAGCATAGAGAAATAAACTAAGATTTCTAGCTCCATCCAAAACATAGGCCTAGTCTAGCATGCTGAGGGAAACCAACCTTCCCAGTAACTTGAATGAAGAGCTGAAAGTTTGGCCTTTGGTGTTATGATGAAAAATTTGAAGCTACTGTCTATTGTTAACTCACAAAAAGCACAGCGCAATTAGGTACATAATGGTTGTCTAAGTACTCCCTTTTTGCATTCGTGTGGATCAGTAAGAGAATGAAACCTTTACTGCCCAAAAGGCCCAAGAACCATATGAACAACTATGATTTATACCTCCAGCTTCTCCACAGAGTGCCCTTTGCTGTAACTAGTGCTAATAAAATAATATATTATTACATTCAATATATAATAGTCAATATATTATAATCCTTGTTATTTTTCTTTGGCAATTGATTCAGGTGCCATCCAACCTCTGAACCATGTTCCTGGTTGAGAACATTGCTTCATTGTGGCTGGAGAGCTCAGTCCCACGACGAAGTTTAATTCACAGACAACTAATGTAACAGGTCTGATTGTGTACTGGATTAAGTAGCTGCCTCAGGGCAAAATCAGGCACCATGTATAAAAATAACTTAATACACAATAACAAAAGTGTACTTTTACCAGCTGGTTTGGGAAAAGGCTACACAGTGATGCTTTGCAGTCATGAGACTTAGCTGACAGGAGGCACCCTGATTCAGTAAGTGCCTTTGGATCAAGTGCAAACTGTCCATCACGAAGCATGAAGTCATACAGGGCACATTGAACAGGTGCAGATTTACACAGGGGAGGAAAAGAGATAAAAAAGAGTCAAAGAAAATTGAAAAATAATAGGAAAAAATTGTATGAAAATACTGGCACAGAGACCGCCATTAACACTAATTCTGCTGCTTAGAAATTTTCCAATTTGAACAGTCCGACTGCTGGCGTTATCTGGGCCTCTGTGTAATATCCAGCACAGAGAACACAAAGCTTTTCTTAAACAAAATTGATGGGAATGTAGCACTATTTTCCAACAATTCCCTTTTTACACTTGCTGTGGTTCATGTATTTTTCAGTTAGTTGCAGCTCTTCTGCTTGATACAAGACGTGCAATTTTTTTATATATATTTTGGGTCAAATTTTTATTTCTTTAGGAATTTTCTGTTTCACTCTAATAAGGGAAAACCAATGGATGGAATCCAGAAGTCTGGCAGCTGACAAGTGGTTCCAAGTGTAAGATCAAAAGAGGATTAAACAATTACGCTGCTATTGAAAGCATCCACCTATGACACAGACTCTCACAGGATCTATGTAGTTCAGTGGGCAAATAGTGTAACTTATAAGGCTGGCTTTCAAGCTGTCAGAGGGTAAGTTTCAGCCAGTGCACATGACAACATCGCGTTGTAATCTTACACCTAATTCTCTCCTTTCCAGGCACAGATCTCTGTATATGACACACAACTTTGATCTGCTGTTCGCAGTTATACAAGGATTATGGACTCCGTTTTACCAATCTTACTCATGTTCAGTAATTACAGACTCTGCAATGCCTGGCAGATTTTGTGGCATGACCCATGGAATAAGACACTACTCCATGCGTTGGGAATACAACCTATCCTTTTGTCCAAAGTATATTTACAAGACATTTTAAAGCTGTATTATTTGCATGGGATGTTACAAAAAGGCGTGCCTTTGAGATGGGAGAGGTATAGTTCACAACATAAATTCTTTCAAAAGTTACATTCAGTTTTACTGTCAGCAAATTTATGCTCAAAAGTAAGAATCACAGAATCATAGAATCATTAAGGTTGGAAAAGACCTCTAAGATCATCAAGTCCAGCCATCAGCCCAACACTACCATACCCACTAAACCATGTCTCTAAGCGCCTCATCTACACATCTTTTAAATACTTCCAGGGATGGTGACTCCACTACTTCCCTGGGCAGCCTGGTCCAAGGCCTGACCACTCTTTCAGTAAAAAAATTTTTCCTAGTGTCCAAAGAAGAACTACAGCATTAGATATTACAAATAAATTTTTATATAAAATCATCAAGTAAGATGCAAGGGAAAGAACGGAGGTCTAACTTAACACAATCTTTAATGGCAACAGTTACATTCAATACATTTCAGGAGAGAAGAATTTCAGAATTTAACGACTACAATTATAATTTGTATTTACAAATAGACATATGATTGTATGAAAATAGGTTACTTAATAATATATTGGCTACCTGTATTGCGCCTCTCAAGTTGATTCCCGTTTCAATAGCAACATAGTATGATGCTTGGAGAAACGTCCTTTGCAATAGAAGGGCAAAAAATAAGAGTACAGCCAAAACATAAGCATTGGACAGGAACTCTTGAGATGAAATAAAGAAAACACCAAGAATTTTAGTCTATAAAAAAAAAAGAAAGTTAGAAGTCAGGTGCAATGGTAATTTAATTATCAATTTTGCATAATTAATAAGCAGATATAACCACAGTTTATTATTTTGAAAGTGCTCCCAACCTGATCTGAAACCTCACAGTTTATCAATTCAAGGGAACAGTCATATAATGTGCCAACTCAGTAAGCTTTATTTAAATGCAAAATGATATTTGTAGGATTTCTGATATCCTTCCAAAACTCTAGGACACTTTGAGTAACTCCATATGGTCATTTGCTAAAAGATGTGCACTGCCCATTTTCAGAAAGAACTACTTAATGTCCTTTTGGAGAAAACAGTCTCCTTATTTTAGCACCCCAGGTTACTGAACATTAAAATAACCTTCACAGCTTGCCGAAAACACATCCTTCCAACTCCTGGAACAATGTACATTATTTTGGTTTGCAGCATCCAACAGGTTTGTTTAGCGTTTTTATTTATGGTCACTACCTCCTAGCAAGTTTGTGAGATCACCAAAGTGCGTTTTGAAGCACGTCTATAGTTTACTGGGAAAGCAGTACATTTATTCTAGGTTATATTTAACAAGCAGACACCTTTGGTGCCACAACTAGTTGAGAGGCTGGCTCACCTTGGGAAGCCTTCTGAAACTAAAATGTCTCTGCCTTCCTCTTTCTCCCCTTGGCTCCTGCAAAGCTTTGATTGCTGGCTTATGCTGCCATTAAAGGCAAAATTAGGAAGAGGTCTCTTTCTATTCCTTCTCAGAGGGCTTCTTACCACTTACACTCCTGCTATATTCCTTGCTCAGCACATTTCTTCTAGCCTACATAGTTTCTTTGCTGTTGACATTTTCAAGATTGCTATAACACTTAATAAACTATATTTCACAAACTCTCACTGTCTGTACGTTTTATTACGTCTGATCTGCACCTTGAAGCTAACTGTTTATAGAAAGCCCACATGACAAGTTCATAGAGAGGCTAAACTTAGTTTTTCAACCTATGGTTTTATAAGGTATGGCCAGATGAAAGAGGAACGGACTTCTCCCCACCCCTAATTGCACCTGGGTTGCTCCAAGCTGTATGCTTCTGTTGCTCACTGTGCACTAGTCTGGCAGCTTATTGGATCTCTTCCTGAACCAGTTCAAATCACTGTCAGAAGAAAATCATTCCAGGAAAAAGTATCTGCTTCTTTTCTTTTAGTTCAACGGGCCAAAGCAGACCACAAAGGTGTCCAGTTGATGCCAGAGCTAAAGCAAAGGAGGGAACAGGAGCAGGGGTGACAAGGAATGTGGAAGGAGGAAGAGCAAGTCCTTTCAGCAGTAGTGACCCAATAGGTCGCTTCATCTTCTTGAGGAACCAGAGCCTTAGGGTATTTTTTCCATCTCTTTTTACTCCATCTTTTGAGATTCATGATTGCTTCTGCCATTACTGTAGTAGGCACACTACCTCCTTGACATCAGTAGCGTAATTAATTAGGCTTAAAAGCAGAGAAATGTATGCTTACCTTTGCAAACAAGTAAACAAGATAATGAGCAAAACAGTTTTTGAAAGGATCCTTTGTTTTACTCCACGAGAAGAGTGCACACTTACAAGAACAAGTTTCCACAGTGCCTCCCACCTCACATAGCAATACCCATTCTCATGAGAGGAAAACTAGTTTGATCTGTCCACGCAAGAGTTTAACCATCTGTTGAGGTGCCTAGGAGGCCATTCATCAACACCAAAGAGTCATTCTCCATAAACATCTGATCACTTCCAAATGAATTGTGGTTGACTCTTCTTCAAACATTGGCCAAATTAAGCAGCTGTCAAAGGACTTTTGTCTACTACGCAACACAGACTTGCGTGGATTTCTTAGGTTTACTCCCCTTTCCCATTTATGTGGCATTTGTTACAAGCTACTGAGATTCAGACGAAGACTGGACACAAAGAAAAGCAAGTAACTATGATTCCATTCCTGTAAATATTTGTTCAGGCAAATGTTCCTTATTTCCGTTAGGAGGCATCTTGATAGCCGTATACTACTTTTATGAAGCATACAGTGCAATAACTTACAAGAACATGGAAAATTTCCATCAGTGACACTCAACAGTGCTGAGTTTCATGCTTTGAAAACAGGGAATAAAAACTATTTAATTCAATAATTTATTTCCTGCTCTCACAGGTAAGTTGTCAGATGATAATATTTTCCAATTCAGCTAGGTACTTTGACTTCAACCAGATTTGATGTAGATAAACATTTCTGCAGTCTGTAGGGCCACTGAATTAAATAAGGAATTAGCCCTCAGAGAAGCCCTCTGAGAAAGTATCAAGCATATGGAGTCAAATCAATAGAATGCAAGCAATCGCTGGGCATACTTGTTTCTTTAAACCTGTATCAAGTGCAAAACTCTGAACAATTACAGTACATGTCAGCAGTTATGTTCAGATGAAGAGACATTTAACTACAGTTTTAGTTATTTGTACCTTAGAGGGATTTTAAGCCCTAAATTATTACTTATTCCATAGTAATTCAAATAGGCTACAGCAGCATTATACACTACAAAAAGCCTATGGTACAGTAAAAGTGAGTCTCTCTCTTAGAGTCTTACAAGTTCAGGTCTTCAAATCAAATTAACTTGCCTTTGACCCTTGCAAGATGTAATTGCTATAAATTTATTCTTGCTGTAACTCTGAAGAATAAGAAGGAAGACCCAAGGCTTTACATTTAGCCTGGAAGCTTTAGAAAATGTACCACAGGTCTGGAAAACTACAAGTACAACCAAGCCTTCTCCCACGCTACCTGTAAGGCGTTGAAAGTGGAAAAGAAACGAGAAATTCACAAATTGGCCAAGTCCCTGGCCAATTAGATGCATCTAATTTATCTTTCAGACTCTTTAATATTTATGCTCATAAAGCATTAGGCACATGTAAGGTGGAAGAACTGCCCCTGGTGCTTAACTGTACAAGTTTAAGAGCTATCTATTGTTTCCTGTGCAGTATATATATACTCAAATACAAAACAGAATGCAAAACAGTATGTAAGCGCAAAACTTTTGGAAAAAAAAAAAAAGAAAAAAAAAGAAAGAGCACATTTGGGGAAAACCAGGATCATTTACATTTGTGATGTTTTCACCTCAGACATATCTTGTTGACTTGCAACAGTGAGAATCTTTCCTTTGAGATCTACCCTTTCTCAGGTCAGCTATTATTTTAGCAGTTCTTCACTGGGATTTCTTTTTATTTCAGTACAGGGCCATCCAGGAAAAAGTGGCATCTCTCTAACACATTAAAAACTAAAAACAGCTTCTTATGAAGGCAAAGCTAAAACAACATGAGCCGGCAGTGTGCCCAGGTGGCCAAGGCGGCCAACGGCATCCTGTCCTGTATCAGATATAGTGTGGCCAGCAGGACTAAGGAGTTGATCGTGCCCCTGTACTCGGCCCTGGTGAGGCCGCACCTCGAACACTGTGTTCAGTTTTGGGCCCCTCACTACAGGAAGGACATTGAGGTGCTGGAGCGTGTCCAGAGAAGGGCAACGAAGCAGGGGAAGAGTCTAGAGGACAAGTCCTATGAGGAGCGGCTGAAGGAACTGGTACTGCTTAGCCTGGAGAAGAGGAGGCTGAGGGGAGACCTCATCGCGCTCTACAACTACCTGAAAGGAGGTTGTAGCGAGGTGGGGGTTGGTCTCTTCTCCCAAGTAACTAGCGATAGGACGAGAGGAAATGGCCTCAAGTTGCGCCAGGGGAGGGTTAGACTGGACATTAGGAAAACTTTCTTTACTGAAAGAGTGGTCAGGCCTTGGAACAGGCTGCCCCGGGAAGTGGTTGAGTCACCATCCCTGGAGGGATTTTAAAGACGTGTAGATGAGGCGCTTAGGGACATGGTTTAGTAGGCATGGTAGTGTTGGGTTGATGGTTGGACTTGATGATCTTAGAGGTCTTTTCCAATCTTAATGATTCTATGATTCTGTGATTCTGTAACATACAAGTCTGTGACACTGGGAGATCGTGAATGTCAAAGATACTAACATGACATCAAAGAGAAAGGCTAAGCATTGTAACAACCATGAACCATGAAGGTTACAGATTGTGCTATATTATATCAAAGGCAGTAACATAAGCAGCACAATTTCAATGCTGTCCTACATATACATCTGGCTAGTACTGCTAATTACTGCAGCTAATACCACTTTTTACTGTATATAAAAGAATACCATTTTTTACACAATCATGTTCTGACAAATCATGCTTTTCTAGCAATGAGATTTTGGTGCAGTGTTGATTCATGTCAAAACATTACATAATAGATTAACAAGGAGGAAAAGTGAGATGTACTCAACCTGAGAGAAAAGGAGGACTTAAACATATATACATAAATATCACACACACATTTGGTGAAAGCACCGAGACATTTGTCAAGTCTCAGGTGCATTATCAGGGCCATTATGGTTTACAAAGTCACTGAGCATCTGTGTGTTTAAGCTACAATAGTTGTCTAAGTACACTTGTCAGCCTGCAGGAAACACAAGTTTTTTTTCTGAACCTTTTGCATATAAGGCAAATAACCTTGTTTGAGAAGTTGATGGAACTAATTAGATGTTTTCCTTTCAGAAATGGCTTTGGGGACTTTCAGCATCCCACCTTCCTGACAACTTCAGGATAATACCATTTTTTAAAAGTGCCGGTAGGCTCTAATCAGTAAAAGGCTGAGCAAAAGGCCACTATTTAAATACTTAAAGACCCCAGACTCACAGAGTCTTAAATGTCAATACTGGGCCTTCTGCTACACTGGCACCTATGAGTTCTAGAGCTTTTTAAATAATGAGTCTGTAGGTTTGGTGTATCATTTGAATGTGTTATGTCAGCAGATATTCCTAATACTGGAACTCCTAATCCTAACATTGCAATGTGGAAGATGCTACCAGCAAAATATAAAGGTTATCATTCTGTCAGTCTCTTCTTCGGTGTGAAATGATTAACACTCAGAGAAATTCATGTCATAAGAATGTTCCGGGGTGGCCATAAATATTGATACTGGAGTTATAAATAAACATGAAGAGCGTGACAGAATTTAAGACGCTGTCGTGCTCTGACTAACTGCGGCACTAACTAAAGCAGTTAATACTACCCGTGACACCCATGTGATCTCAGAATTCCAGCACCACGGCAGTTTATATCTGTCACAAAGGGCCTGAAGAATGGAGCAAATATTATATCTTGGGATTTACCTCTTTGCCTTCAGTTTCACAAACAGAATTTCTGTTTGAAAGATACAGCTGACTCATTACAACGCCTCCTCAATCTAAACTATTTAAAATGAAAATCTAAACTGTTTAAAATTAAGAAATGTCACTTTAACGGATGGGTAAAAGACGCTCTCCGCCGTACTCACAGCTTACTTTGCTTGTCCGATTCTGTCCCACTGTATGTCAATTCTTTCCAACGCCCTCAAACTCAGCAGCACATCAAACACAAACGATATTTCCCCCCAACTTATCTTTGCCCTCATAAGGCAGTGTTTTAGAAGGCTTGTTTCTCACACCTATGTAGCTCTCAGGAGCAAACAATTGGTAAGGCAAGGTTCTCCTTTTTTGACTCATTACAAGTACGGATGTAACATTCCTAGCAGTAGAGCTGGTGTATTTTTTTCCAAAGTAGACCCTGTTGGCTAGGTATGTGCATACATGTGGGAGTTTTCCTGAACACACCAGTCTGTCTACAGATGGTTTGAATAGAAAGCCTTCATACATTTTAGAAAGATACTTCATTTAATCCAGCAAAAGCAATTTCCAAATGTAAAGGTAATTAGCCTCTTAATAGAAAAACAATGTGTATAAACCAGGTCAAAACAGAAGGAAAAGCCTCTTGGAGACCTTTTAGCAAAGGTAAAATACACCCTTAAGTGTCACTCATGGACTATCACCACCAGCGAATATTGCTGTTAGGTGATCCTCAAATGGTATAAATGACAATAGTGATGAGGCTACCACTTAGCGAGACACAGTGAGGGCGTCAAGGCTGGATGAGACTCCATCCAGCGCCTATCTGGACCAGACCTGAGCATTTTTCACAGAGGAGCACTAGCTGACACTTTAATAGGAAAATGAAATAGGATAGTCCGTAAATAGCGATTCAGTATAATTTCAGCTGAAACAGTGTTCCAAACAAATTATCAAGCAGCAGCTAAAAAGCTTCCACAGTACTTTGCTGCAACATAGCCCTATAGCCTTAATTTTTTCATTTCCTGCTTTAACTGGTTTCCATTGAAACTACTTGCTATATTAAGTTTCCAAATATTAGGATAAGGATTGCAAAATGGATAAGCAATCAATTTTAGCCTGATGCCTTTGTTAAATTTTCTGCAATGCATCTGATGTATTTCAATATGTACAGTGGACCTAATCCAAAGTGTACTTGAGTGAATGGGTATATTTCCATTAGTGTCAACAGACTTCTTCGGAAATAAAATCTTATATCAAACAATAAGTGAGCTGCACAAATAAAGTGAGCTTTCTCATAGAAACCCAGCCTGAGTGACCTCACCTTATAATGAGAAGATGCTTCCTGAGTCTTTCCTTTTTTTTTTTTTTTTTTTTTTTAAAATTTCTTTTTTTTTTTTTTTTTTTTTTTTTTAAAGTTAATCAAGTATGCCTGTTTCTTCCTGGGGAATATTCATTTAAGTAGCATTCTTTAAAAATATGTCTCAGGCAATCTTTCAAAACCAACCTCCCCAAAGACACTAGTGGAAATTCTTTGTCACAGCTAAATTATTCGGCATTTTATTGCGATGACAAAAGCCTGCTTTAACCCTCTTCAGACACCACTCATTTTTGGAAATAAAAAGCCAAGCCTATTAAAAATACACTTTTTGCTTTTCAAAAAGCACTCAGTCACATACATGATTCAATTTCTACTCAAGACTGTACCTAAAATCCTTACGATACTAGTGGGATTCTGGATATGCTTCACCATTATCTTTAATGAGGTTATTTTCCAGAATGCAAGCCTGACTAGATGTGTAGGTTACATATGTTGCTCCCCATCAAGGTATAAATGTGGATAATAGGCAGTACATAACATACTGTCATTTCTAGCATTCACAAATACATTGCAGAGTCACTTTCTTTACTGAGGCCAAATAATACATAGTCATAGCATTACTTTTTTCACTTCTCTATTTTTATGACATTTTGACAGTACCTGTGGGCGGATGGTGTTATTTCCTTTTCCAACATTGTGAACAATCCCAGAGATGCAGAGCGGACCAGCAAATCCAAGCAAGTCAGCCAGAATACGGAATGTGCTACTGAGAAGTAAGGGTCTTCCAAAAGCACAGCAGAGAGCACGCCAAATTGATCTGGATCCTTGTGGAGATGATGACCTTTTGTTCTGTTCAGAATAAAAAAAAAATTAGCAAGGATTATGGTATGTGTTCACCTCAGGACTGATAAATTACTGGTATTTTTATCCCTCCTTTAATTCATTGACAACCAGTTGCAATTTTTGAGCTAGAAGAGCACAGGAACTACAATTATTGTTTCATTTGTTTTTATAGAGTCAGAACAAAGCATTAATTTGTACTCTCCTCCACATCACAAAAAGAACCTACCCTTAAGAGGGATCAAATAAGCGTGTTCTTTGTGGCTTGCTGGGGGAGAAAGAAAAAAAGAGAGAGGGAACTGACAGGTTTTGTGTTCCTGTGAACATAGAGACTGGAAACCTACGCTCTTTTTAGACAGAATGCAAAAGACTTCTCAAAATCCTGAATACACTCAGCTCCCACCAGGGAGTCAAGGAGAATTTGAGCTGAGGTAGTTTCAGCACTGAATTCTCCTACGGACAAACTGTAACTGAAGTAACATGGAAAAAGTAGTCCTGCGAGGCCTCATTAATATTTACTCTGCAATTGAATGATTCCAGGGTCTTATTAGAAAGAATGATAATGGGGTCCAGTGAATACACTCCATAATTACTTTCCACATCAAAATAGAGGCCATTTGGATTTTACATGCATTTAACCAGTAATGTGTTTGACAAGCATGTTTAGGTAAAGAAATTTCATTATTTGTATGAGGTATAACTGAGTATGTGATCTCTTTGTATATGGAAAGCTATGCTAATGGATACTTCATTTGCATCATGTCTGTTTATATGATTTTATATCATGCTCATAGCATAAAAAGTAATGAAAAACGTAAGCACTGAGTAAGCACACAGACATAATTCCAGGCTTTGCATACCTTCTGTGCTTCAAAGGCCTCATTAAGGCGAATGTAATTGGTCAGAGCTCTCATAGCAATGGGAAGCTTGCCTATGGTTTTCAAGTCTATTGGTTTTTTATGGGCGGTCTTGATGAATGTATTCATCCACCAGTATGTTCCTTTGGATAACAGATTCACAAACGGCTGCAGGAATCGAACACCAAGGTCCTGGAGATCCTCAGGAGGTTTAACTTCTTTAGGAGTTTTGAAGAAAACATACCTCTGAAATTCAGAAAAATACCAGAAGAATCACACTAAACGCATAGAAAATAAAAGTCCGCAAAGAATAGATAAGAGATAAAGGACATAGCAGATAATCAATGAATCAGTCTTGGTTTCTCAAAAGTACTCAAGGAATTTAGGCATTCAAATTCAACCAATACAGCAATCCAGTTTCATCGGTACTGGGGAAAATCAGAGGCATCCAGTCTAGAAATAAATCAGCCCAAACATTCACTATTACTTTATGGGGTACAAATTTGCATACTTGCAGGAAAAAAACCCTCACATTTAAAACAGTACAGCCCCAGCCCCTCGCTCTGAGTTCCAGACAGCGCAACATGGAACATACTAGCTTAGGCACAGCCCTGAACCCATCACAGTGATTCATCTTCCATACCATACTGCCTCACATTTAGTTAGCTCAGAACATAGAGCTACCTCTGCCGGCCTGAACGGGTCTGGGAAACCACTGAACTAGAGAGTGCACTAACAAATATTTTCATTGGCTTAAATGTCTCAAGAGCAAGGTTAGGCTGCTGCTGATTTCCTGTTGTCAAGATAAAACTTTTTCAGACATTGCTCATTTTTGGGAATGAAAAGCCAAGCCTCTTAAAAATACACCTTTCCTTTCTGAAAAGTATTCGATCACATATTTAATTCAATCTCTACTCATGACTGTACCTAAATCCTATTAATCTTAGTAGAATTTCTGGGTATGTTTCACTGCTATCTTTTCTCCAACCATAGTTGGAGAAATAATTCACAGATCCTAGAAAAAATGGTGATGAGGTTGGGAAAGGCCATCTAGAGGAACAATGGGAACAGTGGAAGGAAAGGAGAAGGTACAGTTGGGACTGGAAGTCAAATAAATCAATCTTCTGTCTTCTGGAAGAAGATGGAGGAAGGCAGGAGAAAAAAGGCGAGGCCAATGTCTGCAGTTTCTGCTGCATAGAGGCCTCACTCCTTATTTTTATTTTCTCTCCCCCACCCCTCGCCTCTGCTCCTCCTCAGCAGTGGCCAGCTCTCCACGCATCCCAATCCCTTCCTTCAGCAGCTACAGCAACAAGCCCGGCTCTCCAAACTCTGCCATAGACATAATAGGCAGTAAAAAATCCATACTGATGGCTAATTCACTTTATGCATCAATGACATCCTTTAACATTTAAATCCAAACAAACAAACAGGCAAAAAAGATTACAATAGTCAGTGACCATTTTTTATTTTTCCTTGTGGCCTATAATTCCACAGTGATTAAATCTCATTTAATAATGCAGTTCTATTATGAGGAGGTTTATGAGCAAGTCTCTCCGATATCACATTTGAATTCTACTTTTCCCACAAGTCAATCCATTTATGAGATAAATACTGAATGTCCAGCATTAAGGTTTTTACTCTTTCTTTCTAAAATGTTACTGAAAAGTCTGCTTTTAGACATATTTTTGTCCTAAGTTATCAAATAAACATACAGACACACAAGCTCCCCCATCACAAAAGAACAAATATGTGATAGATACAACTCACATTGCTGAATGCGTTACTGGAAAGAGTTCGATACTAGTGTGAGGGAAGCAGCAAGAAAATTTACATGGAAAAGTTTCTTTCCTTCCTGAGACTAAGTTTAATTTGTGCACACAGTTTAGTGAGGGACAGGTGAAAGGAAGAACTTTGGCATTTATCTATCCAGCAGCCTCCAAATCCATCTCCCAGTTTAGATTATGACTGCAGACACCACAGAAGAAAAAAAAAAAAAAAAAAATGCTGGGAGGCTAGATAGGAACCCCAGTTGCCCCAGTAAATCACTGTGATTGTCTCCTGGAAAATGAGAGATGTTATTTGTGTGTCTAAGATATTCTTTGATAGAGCAGACAATTCCTTTCACCCAGTCTTTCCTTGCATCAGAAATACTTGTTTCTGATGACTGAAACTGTGAAGCACAATAGACATTTTTAAAACAAACTTGAACAGATTAAATTCATTTTAATTTAACTACAACGGAGACAGCATTTTTTAAAATTATGGATTCATCTGGCCTAATAAAGTTGGGTTAACCTTTGATTCTGAAACATATTTCTATTTCTAAGTGGATTTTTCTCTCTCCTTTAGAAATGCATTTCACAGTAAGTACCCAAGAAGAGAAATAAAGAAAAAAAATAAAACCAAAACACAGAAGGAGACTTTTATGATACTAACTTACCCTCACCCTGATGACATTGATTTCCACAGCTAGCAGCATTCCATATAGAACAACCAGGAGTCCTGTGAGGCAAAATCGAAGCTGAGAAAATCCAACCCCATTATCACAGAACTTTACAAATTTGATGGTTTTAGTTATGAAAGCTAAAGTCCAGTAGAACAGCAATGCTGTAGGGGGGGGAAAAAAAAGTTAATCAGCTCCACAAAAATATACAATAGCAGTATTAAATATTCATTCAGAAAAAGAATGCAACAAGAATATATAAACCCAGAGAGTGGCCTTTCTCATAGCAAAACAGAAGCCTAATTCAATTCCACAAACATGAAAATATTAAGATAATGTTAGTACCAAATTCCTTTCCTATTAGATTTAGTGATACTTAAGTGTTGGTATTCATTGGTATAACTGTTTATTATTCAAATATTGTCCAGAGGTTATCCAGCATCAGCGCTCTAAATACTGAACAAAATTATCATAAAAGAGAAATCTCTACAGAGAAGGGATTATGCAAAAATAGGTAATCAAATACCAGCTGTAAATTTGTGCTACCCTTCTCAATGATTTAACAGCAGAAATGTGGTAGCAACACTAAATTATTAAACACTGCATTATACATCTGAAATAACAAAAAAAAAAACCCCCACCAAGAAAATCACTGCTCGCTTTCCATAGGTGGTTGTAACAGGCTAGCAATGCTTTCCTGACATAACATCTAGTCCTTGAGAAGGCATTAAATAGACTGTGTTGACTTATTAAAAAACTAAATGACCCCACCTGGTAATAAAAGACAAAACCGATCCTACTTAAGAGAAGGGTACAAGAAGAAAAGCAGTCCCAAATGCAAAGACATAAAGGTTGCCAAGCCTGGATAGAAATCTGAAGTTTTCAAAGAGGAATGACTTCCCCCCCTCGCCCCTCCACGGGAGTTACTGGCTCTTTCTGCAGAAGGGGACGCTTGCTTACCACAATTTGCAGTTCAAAATAATCTTAAATATTTAAAAGCTTTTTCAAATCCAGTTGTTACTGATTTTTTAACACCTGACAAAAACTAGAACAGAACTTTGATAGACACAGCTACAACGACACAAGACAAACCTTAGCAGGATCCATCAATACAGAAAACCAGCTCAAACAAAATTTGATGAGCCAGGACCACCAAAGAAATAACAGCTAACAGGATGACTAAACATGTAGACATCCACAGTCTGCAATCTACTTAAGCAGTAGAGAACATGTCACCTACAATGTAGGTGTATAATCATGTATAATTGTCTGCAGTAATGGATTTTCTATAGCTAGCTACAGTTTATTTACCATCTTGCAGAAAATATATAGTATACTAGGTATTTCTTATACATAGCATTTTCTATTCAGAAGGTCTTAAAGCAGTTTACAAAGGGAGTTTTAGGACTAGGAAGCAAGAACAAGCAAGCAAAGTAATATATACAGGGTCATATGGAAAGTCAGTGATGTCATTTGTTACCCTTGACTTTCTGCTTATTTCAATGGACCACACACACAAAAATGGCTTCAATCTTATATCATGCTTCAATGCAACATGCTAACGAGCAGGGGGATTTGGATAGCTTTTAGAGTTAAGAGTTTGACGTGCTACTTTTCCGACAAATTCAGTTTTTCCTAGAGAAGCCTTTGACCCATTGGATTCCCGAAAATGCTATACAGAATACTATTAGAAGTTAAAAGCACTGAAAACAATGAACCGTTTCAGGAAAACTCGGAACCGAGTCTGGCAATGGCAACTAGCACACCAATGTAAGTGTAGCTTTATCCATACAAGCTAGCACCGAGACTGCAATGACCTGTCACAGAATGAACAGACAGCACCACAAACACAATTCCAAGACTTGTAAGTTGTGAGACGTACCGATTAACAGCTTTGGGAAATTAGATGTTTCGATATTATGGTAATAGACAACTGACGTGATGGCCGCCAAGAATGCCATCCCAGCCGGCATGTACAGGTGTAAATGGCGTGATTCTGAAACCCTTAAAAAGAAAAAAGTGAACATCTATTAAAATCAAATCCTCTTAGCTATTTAAACATTTCCCTTTTAATTTATGAATTGTATCCTGTACCCAGCCCTGCCGTAGGATTTTCTAGAATGAGTTATGGAAGTAAAGCTCTCCAATTTGCAATTGGATTTATGCACCTAAATCACATAGTCGGATTTCAAATTCCTCCCCTGTGCTGAAAACGTGTGTACTCCTATTTCCTACCGAAATCAGTTGGAACGTTGTTTAAATTAGGGTAAGCAGCTCAGCTCCAAAATGAGAAAAGTTAATTTAAGCTAAACTAGTTTGGGAGCTGTCCATCAAAATATGTAGGTAAGACCAACTGACAGAACAGTTTAAGATTTTCTACAGAAACCTTTTGTGGAAATGTTTCATCTTCTTTTTCCAGTGTGGGAGAAGGAACAGCACCACACCATGGGAATTACTTACATTGAGTTCTGTTTCCAGTGACTGCAAGCCAACAAACAAAACCTACAACAGAACCATATACTCTTAAGTTTTGTCCCATAAAGCAAAACTCTCCTGACACTTTGCTTCAGGTAGCAGTGGAGGAGGTTCTGCCAACTACAGCCCTTTGGGAATATGCGAATTGTTGGGCAATGTTGTTGGTTTGTGCAGAGGTGGGTAGAATCATGTTTCCCCCCCACCATTCCTCCTACTTGCCATCTTCTCCTCCTCCCTTTTTCTTTCTTTCACAAAAGTAATGGAGTGTCTTGCGCTGTCAAGAGGTACAATTTCCTCTGTCTCCCAACCAACTCCAGGAGAAGAGGCACCAAGGGGAAGTCTTCAGGACACAAACACTCAGGGAAATTCACACCTTGTCCTCTGAACCTTGTGGAAAATAAATTAGCATCTCTGGATTTGTTCTTGCTGCAGCAAAAGCTACCTTTGTGTAATTTGGAAAAACAAAAGGGGCTGTGCTGTCAGGGAGCTGGAGATCATCACAGGACGTCACATGTCTTGAGAGTAGAACACCCCAAATGTCTAACAGATCCAAAGGAGCTCAGGACCACTGCCTGCATCTGTACTAGGAAAGGAAAACCCTCCCTCACACGGACATTGTGGTGAACTCTGCAGAGCTGGCTGGAGCCGTGCTGACAACCTGTGGCATAAACATTTAACTCCTCTTGTTGACAATGAGTTGTATGTGTATACAGCAAAATGAGAAAAGATTCTCCAGTCTCTGAATTCCTAGTAATGCCAAGGTTTTTTGTACATCAGGGCTGAATTCTCAGCAAGGAAAAACAAGCAACAGGAACATATTTCTTCAGACAGCCTAAGCTTCAGTCGGTAACACTGCAGGAGTGGGAGGGTTTTTTAAAATTTATTTATTTCACAGACAGAAGTTGCTGGAATTCCCCTATAGAACCATTTCTCCAATAGGCTGCATCTATTGCTGAGGTGCCAAAGCCTTTAGCACCCAATTGCTGTCAGAAGGACTTACCAACGTGATCCGTTTTGGTCTTAGAAAGCTGATGAGTCTCAAAATCTGCTTTTATTCACTGGAGCACTTGCTAGCCTGCTGAGTGCTCGGGAGGCATGACTGTGGGTTCGCACTCCCCCAGTATAGCTAAGAGCTTTGATTCTCATCAGATGACACTTATTACTTAACAGCAACATTCTGAGTCAAGTTAAATAGCAAATAAACATAATGAGAGGGATTGCTAAAGAGCAAAATAAAACAGAAACTCAAAGCAGGAGATTTTGCTCTGAGCATCCCACACCCTGATAACTCTGAATAAGCATGAGAAAAATTCCTTTTTAAAAAAAACTGGCACTGAGAAACATCCTATTTATATATGTTTAAGAGAAGTTATAATAGTAATGATGATATCAGCTTCTACAAAAGAATACTGCAGTGCCTTTCACACTGGTTGGTGGATAGTTGTTATATAGATGGCTAAACAGAGAGGTTTTGTTCTATTTAACAAGGAGCTTCAATTTTATAATCCTTGGGTTGCAAATTCATAACAGTTATGAAAATCAGACCTTTCTTCAGAGGAAGATGATCATAGTCATTGTTATAAAACATTAGCTTTTTTCATGGTAAACAACTCTCCTGTATCACTTGTTTCACTTGGAATAATTTTTCCCCACAGATTACTGTTTAAAGACATCCTAAGTTGAATAATAGATGATGGATCATGCTTATATAATGTGAGCTGCTCTGCTCAAGGTAACAGATCAGATGTACTGCACAAACATCAGAAGAAACTCTATGGGGTGTGAGATGGATCCACCCCTTTTATTAAGATGAACAGAACTCGGTTTGCAGGGGAATGGTATGACCTACTGTGCACGTGCGAGTTCTGCCTGAGTAAGGACTGGGAACTGGGTCCTTGGACATAAAACATACCACGAAAATGTCACCATCTGCTTGAACTGTTAGGATTTATCTATGATTACTTTTTGGAAAGATAGTGCCATTAAGCTGAACTAAAAATGATTAAGGTCAGTTGTGCATATGTACATAATTTAGCAAGGTCTGTAGAATTTCTGATACAAGGTCGGTAGGTTAATCAGCAAGAAAACAGATTACTTGTTTATAACCACAAGGAATATGGTCTAGATGAGAATATAGACACTGAGAAAATACCTACCCTGAAACCTTTAAAATGCTCAGTGCTATCAGGAGAAGGTAGACATACACTTACCCATCAGACACTATGCCCTCTGCAATTTCACACACCAGCACAAATAAGAGGATAAAAGTCAGTATCCAGCGTAAATTGTGGCCAGGAAAATGAAGCCATGTGCTATGATGTATATGTACTTTGGAACTCTGACTTCCCCATCCTAAACAGGAAAAGAAAATTATAAAGAACTTTTCTTAACAACAAGAGTGACATACAAAGCTCCTGCATACAGAAAAGCATATATGTAACAAACTAGTGTACTAAAGTTGACACAACTGTGTTGTCAAACATGCATGTATTTGAATATTTTCAGACCTGTATTCTCATTGCTTCACTTCATATGGAATAAAATCAACAACGGAGACAGGACACAGCCTTAAATTCTTATACTTTTAGCAACTTACTATCAAGTAATTACATGCATTAAACATTCTTCAAATACATTAACAGTTTAAATGAACAACAAATGAACATCTTGACAAATGCACATAAACGCTATAATACATACACTATTTTTTCTTCACTTCAATGCATTTAATTACAGAATTTACAACTTATCTTACAATTTTATTTTAAAGTAACTCATTCTCTTGATCTAGATAAAAATTAGCAATACTGAGAAAAGCCAGATAAACACAGGTTACCCTAAGCAGTTCTTTTGCTGACCCTGTTTTAGTTGTGCTGTTATTTCAGCATCAGACCTTTTGTGATCAACAGAAGCGAGCATTAAATCACAAAGCTCGTGCCATGGCTATCTAGAGGACAGACCAGGCTGAGCAGAATGGTACTCAGAGTGCTAACAGCCACGTGTATTAAACCACTTGGGCCACCTACTGGTAACCCCAGTTTTATGTTATCAAATAATATCCACTGCAGATATGGCAAGAGTTACAGCAGCTGTCATTACCAGTAACGAGGAGGGCTGTCCGGCTGCTGTAACTCTGGTAATTGCAGGGAATGTTATTTGATAACATAAGACTTACTTGCCAGGTTTTCTGGTTTTTAACAGCACGTTTGGTTTTGCTTCCCGCGCTGCTAGTCAAAATCTGCAGGCAAATCCTGCAGCCTCCTCCAGCATCCATCCAGCCCCCACTCAAGGGGTTTCACCTGCAGGGAGCCCCACCTCGGAAAGCCCCCAACAGAGAGAAATGGGCACCGCTGCCAGGAGTGGAGAGACGTCCGGATGGCGGGCGGTGTGGGCGGCCAGCCTCGGGAGAGGCGGTCACCGGGGCATCCCGCAGCTTGTACCGCGTCCTAAGCCCCTTTGCAGCCTCCTGCCGCCCCGCACTGACGCGCGGCGGGGAGCAGGGCGCAGAGGGCAAGGCCAGGCCAGGCAAGCGCGGGGAGGTACCCAGCAAGGCAGGAAGGCAAGGCAAAGGGGGGGGAAACGCGACCCACGCCACACAGCGGGGGAGGGAAACCCACGGCAAGACAAAGCAAGGCGGCGGCGAGGGGACGGGGACACGGCACGGCAAAGCAAGATGGGGGTCAGAAGGCAA
>NW_009236149.1:0-3125 GCF_000690835.1 Fulmarus glacialis | reverse complement strand
GGCGGAGGTGGTGGGGGGGCAGAGGGAAGAGGTAGAAATTCAACTATTTGTACTGAATGGCAAGGATGTTCTAGTAAATGTGTACCAAAATGTGAATTACTTTGTATTATTACAGTCTAAACGTCGATCTAACAGAATATTATTGGTATTAATGTGCTTTTTTGTATAAAGTGCAACATTTCGTCCCAAAGTCCAGTCTAAGTAGTGCAGTAAAATGTTGTTACACGTCCTGTCAAGAAATTCGTATAGTGAAAGCCTGGATCTGCGTGTCAAACTGTTACATTTGTTTATGTAAAGTGATATTAAAAAAAAAAAAAAAAGATATAAACTATATCTGTCCGTTGCTTTTGGCAAATACAAGAACATAATGTATATAAATCCTAATTTCCATATTTATCCGCATGTAAAGGTCCGGTTATACATGTTACAAGATATTCAATATTTATGGCTAGAAGAATTGGTATGTAAAATTTAGTTTACAGAACTGTTTGGTAACATTTCGTACCTTATTAAAGATTCTTAAATCCCATGAATTGTGGTAGGAATTCTTATTCGCTAAGTCAACCTGCTGCAACTCCAACTAGCTTTAGGATATTAGAATAAAACTGTCCCAGTTTTTCACTGCTTTCCATTATGTCATCACTAAAGCAGCGAAGGTGATATAAATGTGATAAATGAAAGGATCCCTGCTGGCATTACTATAGTGTGTAATTAGTATTTATATCAAAATTTATGAAACAAATTTTCGGCCGCAGTATAATTTAAATGACCTTTGCAGACATAGAATAACAACCATAAAAATAACAGAAATAGATTGCATATGCTACATAAATATTAATGTGGGGAATTGTTACACGAGAAGTGCTGCACTCCACTCCAACACTGCCCATGAATCTGCATAGACTGGGTCCCTAAATTAAATTAATTCGGATAACATATATTAGGAGATTTAAAACAGAGGAGATTTCGGTTGCTATTTTAATTTAAGGCATTTATGACCATAACTAATTCTCAGGCAGTGGATTCATGACTTTCCTTGGGCCTTTTACTCCAAGAAGTACAGCACTGTTTCACGAAGGCTGTTGTTGTTGTTGTTGTTGTTGTTGGGTATAGTTTTTGTTTGGTTTTTGGTTGGTTTTTTTTCCTTTTTCTTTTTCTTTTTTTTTCCTTCTTTCCTTCCCCCCCCCGATATTCCTTAAAACGTGATGTTAATTTAAATCAATTACTTCTTATGTTATGTTATTATTATTACTATAATTTTGCCAGTGTTAATAGCTTTCTAAAAAAATAAATCTAGGGGATAAGAATTATTTTATGTAATTTGATTATCTTTCTATCTCTTTTATTTATTTCTCATTTACTTAAGAAATTCGTTCCATTGGCTGGCGTTGATACAGTAAATTTGTAAATGAGAAGACAATATAAAAAATCTAAATTACTTGTGCTTAATGACTGTAGCAGAACGCCTTTTCTCTAAATCAGATTGTCTTCCTTGCAGTTTAGTTTGATAGATTTGCAAGCTGTACTGCTTCCACTAACTTAGCTACGGTTGTTGGAACTGTTGGGCTTTGTTCCTGGTTGTAGCTTGCATGATCGCCCCATTAAGCAGACAACATATCAACAGACAACACAAATCATGAGGTTGGCTAAAGCTGCGAGGGCTTGTGATATGTCATAGAGTGAATTGCACAAACTGACCTTCCAGTAGACCAAGATGACACTTTAACAGCTTCTTTAAAGAAATATTATGTGTACAGCGAGGCAATAGCCATATTAACCGCTCGGGGGGGAGGGGGTGCCGGGGGAAGCCGCTCTCTGCTCATATCCATGCGGGCGCTCCGCAGCTCTGGCTGTAACCCACCCAGAGCACAGCCCGCCTATCTCACAACAAAACCCCGCAAGTATTTTTCTTTGTTCGTAACATTTGGGGATCTCCCTCGGAGATTTTTCGCCGCCCCAAAGCATGTCCCCCCCCCCCGGAAAAAAAAAAAAGTTTGCCTTGCTCAGATGAAGCCCCACGCCTGCCAGCTCGGCATCGCCGTCTGCTCCCTGCAGCACCCGTGGGAAGGCTTCGCTTTAACTTTACTTTCTACAAAATGTTATTATTATAAGGCTAATATCAGTTTTCAATGAAAAGAGCGCCACCTTGCAGGGTTTGGCGAGATAGGAAAAGTTGGAGCCCGGTGGGACCTAGGCAGAAAGTGTTGGGACTTGAGGAAACGTAACCCACCGGGCAAAAGAGCCAGGGGAAAAAATGTTCCATGCGCCGAAAATGTTACTTTCCGCCAATCTTTCAGGTTAACTGTCCCGCCGGCTGGACCAGGCAGAGGTTTTAGAAAAACAACCTGAGCGTAGCTAAAATTTATTAAAATCTTAGAGATAGTCTGAGCCATCCCACTGTAAAATAAACCCGGAGAAACGTGGTGGGGGTAATGTATTTTCAAGATGCGTATTGCAAGTTTCTTTGAACTTGTGTAAAGTCCCTAGTGGTCGCTTAACACGGGTCTGTTGCTTGTGTGTATTGGAGCACTTGGTTAATGGGAGTATTCTTTTAAACTTTTGGTCTGAGGTTTGTTTGAGCGTCCTACAGCAGAAAGAATGATTTTAGTGTTGCTGCTGCTGCTGCTGCTCTTGGTTTTCTGTCTATCTGGGGTGGGGAGGAACGGTGCAATACTGGTTGATCGCCATCCCGTATATGTTCTGAATTAGCGACGATCACTGGGGCTGGAATTGCTAATGCTGAATTCAAGTCCCCGCCATGCTTGTGCTGTTCGCTTGGCTCTGGAGAGGGGAGCAGTGCTTTGAAATCCCCGGCAGAGAGAGGGGTATTTTTGCAGGCAGAGAGGTTGTGAGGCGTCTGTCGGCTGTTTCTGCGCTGTTTCGGTCTCTACAGACAACTTTCCTCTAGCAAGGCGCCCTTTGCGGATTTACTCACGAAGGCTTGCGGGGAGAAACACGAATCCCGGCTCTCCAGCCTCGACGGGGGCCATGATTTTCTTTCTAATGTCTGGCTCTCCAGATGCTGTCGGGGTACTTTTCCTGCGTGGGTTGTTAGGTTTCGAAGTAGGAGGGGGCTGTCTGCGCGGGGTCGCGCCGAGACCACGGCAGGCCGTGCCGGCAGCCCC
>NW_009236148.1:0-7593 GCF_000690835.1 Fulmarus glacialis | reverse complement strand
TCAAGCGAGGCACCTGCCCTGGTAGGCTCACTTACCGGCTGTGTCAGGAAGTTGTCTTCCATACACTCCAGAAACCTCCTCGACTGTTTAGTAGTGTAAACCCTTATTTGTCATGCAGGACTTCGGTGTTTGAGTAGGAATCTCAGTGTAGGAAATACTGCATTGTTACAGTTCAGACCATCAGAAAGGAGAATAAAAAGCAAAGTGATATAGAAAGGTACAATATGGTATGAGTTAAGGTACCAGCATCCAGATTTCCATTGTCTAAACAGAGGATGGAACAGAAGAGCAAGCTTAGACTAGAAATGGATTCCAGATCTATGCATAAACAGCAGTGTGCGTTAGCCATAGAAATATCACCCTTTCCTTGTAGTTACAATATTTCATTTTAATCTGTTGCCATGAGTTGATGACAAAATGCCAGCACTAACCCAGAGTTTCCAAGCTTTATTGTTTTCTTCTAATTTGCTCTTTTTATGTCTATTATCTTGAATTTTTCAGCTTTCATAATGAAAAGACATCCTTTGATTTCTCAACTGAGGTGCTACTTCCCCCTCCTGTTCGTGGACAATGTTGTAATTCCATTTAGACTGAGCCCAGCAGTACAACTGATGTAAAAGAAAAAAAAAAGTAACAAATTCAAATAAATTAACTGGACTTAAAATGAAAAACTACTGTATTACAAATTAATTACCAGAAACTTTAAGATCACTGCCAGCTCACACCACTAGCCTTTTCTATTTCTGTGTGTTCTCTGACTCAGCATTTCATAGGATGAGACATATTTGTACCTTTGTAATCTGACCTGAAAAGCCTAAGATTCACGTGATTTAAGGATACACATTCTACAAAACAATAGGAGCTGTCTGCTAAACTGCTATTGTAAAGCATTCCAGCACTACTAAGAATCTTTGAAAATAACCCATATGGAATCTGAAGGAGAATAGCTGTAAGCTGTAAGGACAAGGATTATTAGTTTGCTTCAAAAACTAAAAGATGGAAGAGAGGGAGGGGGGAGGAAAGGACTGGAAGAAGGAAGGAAGAAAGGAAGGAAGGAAGGAAGGGTTTTAATTTTGTGTAGGAGTGACTTCATACACGAGGTATGAAACAGAAAATGATGCCTGGTCTAAGAAACACCCCCATCCGCTAGACAGAAATGATGGGGGGACTGCTGAATGAAAGCAAAAGAAACTGAAGAGCTATGTTTTAAAAAATTCTAGTGTTTCCAGTTGTTACAGTGGGGTTTAATTTGGCAGTGACATATTATTTTGGCACACTGTCATTTTTGCTTTCATTATGGTTAAGACTCAGTAGAGGTGTTATATCAATGCTGTAAGGGACTATGTTTATTAAAGGAACTTCAAGAGCACATTGTAGTGTGCTGTATAACATAATTTATAAAAGCATTTACATCCATCAGTGTCATCTGGGGTTGCTATAAAACACAAGTTCCGAGATTTGGACAGTTTGGCACTGTACAGATATAATACACCAGTCATGATATGGCAATAGTAATTTGCTAAGTAATCATGCTGAGAAACTTTTTGCTAACTTGAATAGCAACTTTATCTGCTCTAGGATGTAATCACCTTTCCAGACTATGTATTTAGATGCACATTGTATTCCCAATTTTATATGTAACTAAAATAAACAAACAAATGCTGCATTTTCAAAGCCCATTTCATCTTTACATATCCAAATATAACTTTCAGTGTCTCACAGCATGACTATTCAAAATAAAAGAGACTCCTAAAATCCTTGAGAATATACATTTACAGCGGCTGCACAATCAAAGATATTTTTAACTGCTAGCCTTCTTTTATAAGATGTAAACCACAACATTTGTAAAGAAGAATATTTGGACTTTTATTCCTGGCTTTAAGCAACTTGTGGCAGAGGTTTTTTGTCTGAGAAGAGCTACAGTGGCACTCAAGTCAATTCAACGAATGGTCATTAATTGCCACAACTTAGTGTTTCACTCAGTGTCAATCTAAACATATATGTGTGTGTATAAAAGAATATATGTTTACCTATAGGTAAAAAAATCCTCATACTTGGTCTACATTTTACTATGTAATAGACTACATCTTTCTAATAAAATAGGAATTAATCGGATGTCGTGGTTTAACCCCAGCCAGCCACTGAGCACCATGCAGCCGCTCGCTCACACCCCCAGGTGGGATGGGGGAGAGAATCAGAAGGGTAAAAGTAAGAAAACTCGTGGGTCGAGATAAAGACAGTTTAATAAGTAAAGCAGAAGCCGCACACACAAGCAAAGCAAAACAAGGAATTCATTCACTACTTCCCATCGGCAGGCAGGTGTTCAGCCATCTCCAGAAAAGCAGGGCTCCATCATGCGTAGCGGTGACTTGGGAAGACAAACGCCATCACGCTGAACGTCTCCCCCTTCTTCTTCTTCGCCCAGCCTTATATGCTGAGCATGATGTCATATGGTATGGAATAGCCCATTGGCCAGCTGGGCCAGCCGTCCCAGCCACGGTCCCTCCCAGCCCCCCGTGCACCTGGCAGGGCACAGGAAGATGAAAAGTCCTTGACTAGCGTAAACATTACTTAGCAACAACTAAACCATCAGTGTGTTATCAACACTATTCTCATACTACACACAAAACACAGCACTATACCAGTTAATAGGAAGAAAATCAACCCCATCCCAGCCGAAACGAGGACATGGGGTTAAAAAAAAAAAAGTGTTTTTTCCTGTTCTTAATTTTCATATAAGCTTGCTTTTACTTTCCTCATCCAAGATTGGAAATAAAATTGCCAGAGTACTGTAGGAAAGAAGTTTTCCAAACAGTTTCTAATACAATTTCAATCTTTTACCCCACAGGAATAACAATTCACTTGATAGATGAAGCACATGACTGGGACCAGTAAATAAATGTCAATACAATGTTTGGACCCTTCAGGAATTGTTATTGACTAACCAACATGAGTAAAACATGTATGCTAAATCATCAGCTTCTAAGAGGAACTAAAACTATGACTCCTTTGGCAAGTTTTATTTACTGACCTTTTCCCATGCAAAGGAGAAGCTCTTGTAGTCTATCAAATTATTACTGATCATTTTATCTCCATTTTCATACCAGCAACTTCATGCCTTGCCTATGAACAGGTTGTGTATCTACTTTCTTCCCTCTGCACAATTTGGATAAAAATTATCCACTGGCTGATGATTGTGTTTCTTGGAACTGAGCTGTTACTCCATGATCTCTGTGCCTGTTTTAGATTTCTGTGTGCCATAAAAAAACTCGTCTTCCAAATCAGAGATGAAATTATTGCAATGTTGTTTTATATAGCTGTTGGGAACAGTACATAGCTCAGTTTATAGCAATGCAAAATGGCTATACAAGTGCCAGAGGAGTTCATCACAACAGTGACTCAAGTGTTACTGTATTGGGACAGCTCTGAGAGCCCATGTGCGATTTAGAGAGACCTGGAAGGTTAAAGAACAAAGTTCACTGCTCTGAAAGAAAAAGAAAACAATCAGTGTGGAAGCAGATATAATTGATTTGGGTGACATGATGCATGCTGCAATTTGTTGCCCTGTATTGAGGCAGAATGGAGGCAGAAGTTCTGTAATTGAAAACCAAGTGGTGAGAAAATTGAAGGGTTTTCTCTAGTGCAACAGTGGTTGCTATCACTTTGGGAATTGACTGTTCCAGGCTTTTATAGTTTGATGTTCCAGATTAACTGTCAGAGACAACTGGTGATATTCTTGTGATGCTATTTACCTCAATATCTCAAATGCATCTGAACTTATAGCTGATTTTCATTGATTTGAGTTTCCAAATTGTGTTAAGAACATTGATGTCTATAAGCTCACCTCCAGCCCTTGGTCTGTTGCTAAAAAGCTTACAGAAAAATAACACGCACAAAAAAACAAGCAATATAAAAGCTGGTTTTTTCCTACCAGTGTGTGAAATAACTAATGAAAAAGACTTTTCTTTCATATAAGGTGGCTATGACAATGATGTGAATCACATCATTATCAATCAGTGCTGATGTACATGGGTGTACACAGATGTATAGTGATCAATCGTCAATTTCATTGTGATCTTCTATACCAAACATTTAAGGATAAAATGGAGCAACCCATGCATTTTGCACAAAATGTTTTGCAGGACACTCCATAATGCTGGTCCTTTGATCAGTCAGATTAGGCACAGGACCGGAATGCATTTTTTCCTCCTTTCCATGAGGAGCACAACTACTTTTACTTAGTGAGAAAAGTGGAAAAAGATGCAGGGCAGAAGGTGAGTCTAAGATATGTAAGGAAACAAGTCACAGACCCGGGACTGGAAAGCATGTCTGTATCCCACAGGTTAGACATAGTCCTAGAAAGTTTTCATCATTTTTACAGAACAATCTTTCTGAATATGGGTCGTTCTTCCTTTGTTGCAGCTGCACAGACTTCAAAACCAGGTTCAAACATTGGAGAACTTTATCAAACTTGCAAACATGAACAATAATTATCAAGAATGTGGTCAGATCTGCAGGCTGCAAACAATAAATAAATGAGAGGTTTTAAACAGCAGAACAATGTGCAAACCAAACCAAGCCAAAGCTCTTCATCAGACTAAAATTAGAACATACTTTTAAAAAATCCAAACATGTAAGGGTAGAGTCCAATTAGACCAGAGAGAGCAACATCTGCTGCTTGGCTCAGTTTTTTTCTCTTTTCATTTCTATCACGTATGGTGTTACACAACAGTAATCTTGAGTGAGACACCTGGCTGGCACCTACCATTCTCTAAACTTCTCAGCTCTGAAAGGGCAACTGTCATCTCAGCTTTCTGCTGCCTGCTTTGCAGCTTACTGCAGAGTTCAGGAGAGGCTGGAGGAGCTGAGAAGTCCTGCTGCCTTACTGAAGCTACTCCCTTACTAAAGGAGGATTTACATGTTCTGGACCTTGGCAATATACTACTTCACAGTTCTTGCATAGGCATTGTAAGTATCTTTTGACTCTGCCTAAAGGCATCTCTCTACCCAGTCCTTCCTACAGGTACTTGCACTTGCATCGCTGGCTGCATGAACTCATAGTATTCTCTGTTCTTGATCCTCCCACTTACATGCTCTATGCAGAAAGAATTGAGTACAGAATTGAGTATCTAAGTGCTGTAAATGTTCTTTTGTACCTTTCCACTGATTTGGGGCATATGTGGGAAGTTTAGGAGGAATTTCATCTGTGGTGACGTTCTTCTTTATACACTATAAAAGAAAGACTCTCCCAATTATAGACTGCAACCTGTCTTCAGCTGTAAGATGGAGATATTGTGGCTGGACTGACTGACGACACAACAATATGTAAACACAGACCTGTCTATTGTGCAAGTACGAAAAAATGTAAATGATGGGAAAGTGATAGAAGGTGTGGCTGGAAAGAGCCTGAGGAGCAAACTGATTAATCTGTTCACAAACTGGTATTGGTCAACGAGTTTTGTTTACCTCAGCAGTTTTCACAGGGATGAATAAGTACAGACAATTTAGGCTTTCAGTAACTCCCCATATTAGCAGATGTCAGACAGCAGAACTGCCCAAATAATTTGTAGACTAATTGATAATCTCATTTTATTGAAATACTTTATTTATTTTTCTAATTCACGGTGGTTACACGGATCGTAAAAATGTGTAAGGAAAAAATATTTCAGTTTTGTGTCATTGAGGGAGCGGTATGATTACCTGATGTCAATCAGAATTGCAAAGACAATATTACGTGTTTTTTATTAATGAACTTAAGATGCAAAAACTATTTTCAAAATGCCTTTTAGTTGGTGACTGTTAGTCAAGAATATGTCATGATACAGGAGTAAAGAACAGGTTGGTGTGAGCATCTTAAGCTGAAATAATATTGAGAGAGAGGCAAAAACCTAAAATCATTCTCCATATCTGTCCCAAAGGAGCAAGTCTGAGCTGTCCTCTCTTTAAGTCATTTCACACATAACAATTACTTTAAATGCACGCTCTGTGAACTTTGTCCTCGTGTTCCTATGCTTCTCTATATGTCAAATAGTAGCAACAACACTCACTTCAGTAAAGCTGTTTGAATTCCCCCAATGAAAACTCACGTGCACCATGAATGTCTGTGGTGGAATCCAGTTGCGTCCCATTTGATGTTCCCTCTGTCTGTTCTTATCAGTAAAATGGGAAGATAAGGGGAGAGAACTGTATAAAATTTTTCCTTAATCATATCTTCCAACATAATACGTGACATTTGTTTTGAATTTTACCATTATGTTACATCATTTTTTCAAACCTTATGTTCCTCTTTTTTCTCTCAATTTCTTTTTGTCCCTATCTACAGCACCTCAAGAACAAAATTTTCATACACGCTGTCCTGGTTTTGGCTGGGATGGAGTTGATTTTCTTCCTATTAACTGGTATAGTGCTGTGTTTTGTGTGTAGTATGAGAATAGTGTGGATAACACACTGATGTTTTAGTTGTTGCTAAGTAATGTTTACGCTAGTCAAGGACTTTTCATCTTCCTGTGCCCTGCCAGGTGCACGGGGGGCTGGGAGGGACCGTGGCTGGGACGGCTGGCCCAGCTGGCCAATGGGCTATTCCATACCATATGACATCATGCTCAGCATATAAGGCTGGGCGAAGAAGAAGAAGGGGGAGACGTTCAGCGTGATGGTGTTTGTCTTCCCAAGTCACCGCTACGCATGATGGAGCCCTGCTTTTCTGGAGATGGCTGAACACCTGCCTGCCGATGGGAAGTAGTGAATGAATTCCTTGTTTTGCTTTGCTTGTGTGTGCGGCTTTTGCTTTCCCTATTAAACTGTCTTTATCTCGACCCACGAGTTTTCTTACTTTTACCCTTCTGATTCTCTCCCCCATCCCACCTGGGGGTGTGAGCGAGCGGCTGTGTGGTGCTCGGTGGCCAGCTGGGGTTAAACCACGACACACACGTAATTTGGAAGTGCCATCTACAAAAGACAGTTGTTCAAGTACAACAGAAATTTGCACATTAACTTTCTTCTTTTACTTCTCAGTGGAAAAAAGAAGTAAGAACCAATGGGAAATTCACACCAGGTTTACTATTTCCAAAATGTCTCCCTCTGATTTAACCATCTATAATGGTGTCCCTCTAGAAAGAACCAATAGGTTTTAAAGTTTCTTTCAAATCTTTTTGCCACAGAAAAAAATGATGCGATTACAAAGAGAAGTTCCACACAGGAGAGCTTTGGTGCTGCCGCTGTTCTTGTAATGCCAGAGAGAATTCATTTCAGGAATTGCTCTAATCTGACCTTTTTTGTAAAAAATATGTTGATCTTTCTAAAGGATTTTTTTTTTTTTTTAGTACTTTTTCTCATTGTTGTATCATCCATTCATTCACAATAGGTTGTCTTATTCATGTACTGGATTAAAATGTGTGGTGGGATAATTCTTATATAGAAATAAAATACCAGTTTTTACTACAGTTGAGAGCTTTCAGATAGAATGAGCGTTCCACTGAACAAATGAAATTATTCAGATTGAATTCATCTTACCATAGTTTGCCCTTTTTCTTCTTTGATGACCATAAACAGATATATCTATGTTTGTTTGCAGACGACACCAAGTTGGGCGGG
>NW_009236147.1:1137-8023 GCF_000690835.1 Fulmarus glacialis | reverse complement strand
TTGAAGAACATCCAGCCTTCCTGGACCCCAGAACGTCCAGCCTTCCTGGGCCGTCTTGGGTCACAGCCACGTCTTCAGTCTGTTCTGTGTGTATATGAAGTGAACCATGAAGTATTTTGCTGTTCTAGAGTTTCCTTACTTTAGAAGAATCCCAGCTTTCCATTAAAGTTAACTTCTCTGCCTTTTGCATTATTTCCAAAGTACAAAAGAAACACAGATGGGAGTGGGGTAAACAATAAGGGATATGGTGTATCCAATAAGGGATATGGAATATCCAATAAGGGATAAAAGAATATGGTTTAAAAAGGACTACAATTTCTTCAACTTCATGTTAAACTTGTGTTAGTAGATGTTAAACTGCAGGTAAGAGCTGCTCAGCCTATGCAGAGTTGGTCCATTGCTTTGGTTCAGTTCACAGAACAACATGCCAAGTTTTACAACTCTTCTCCTTTCTGTGTCTGTGCATTTCTAAAATTGCCTTATGTTTGTTTCTACTCTTGTTCTTCTCCTCCCTGCTCACAGCAGCTTTTTCAGCCTTTTAATGTTTGTTTTTAACCTTGCCAATGAGGTATAGACTTCAGCCTGTGAAGTCCAAAGCTCCTTCAATCTCCCCTGCTGCCAGTGTGGGCTTAGCCCTCACACCTTAGAGGTTGCATGTACATAGCCATCAACATTTGACATGTAAAAAGAAGTAGCCTCCATGTTTCTGACTGGTCAACAAGACATTTGTGCGCAATGTATGAAACCAACAAAAATGCTATGCAACTACTTTGTACTTGCGAGCCCAACGTATATGGGATCCATCGTGTCTGAATCACTTCTCTACTGCCCATGATGTGGAATAAGTCTGATCTCTTTGAGTAGATTAGACTTGCTACCCAAATACATCCAGCCCAGCTTGTCACACAAACATGTCCATCACTTCACCTGATACGCAGTGGAACATAATTCTATTCATGCACAACTGGTACGGTCTGGGATTCCCAGATTTCTCTAGCCCTTAATGGGACTATTGGGACTACTGCCATTATGCTCACTTAGCTGCCCGGACTCTGTAAATCCCATACAGATGGTCAAAGAAGCCTTACAGTGGTAAATGGTACCTTAGAAAATGTGCAGGTAGGGAGTCTGCCTTGGAAACATGTTCATGGCAACCTTCCCATCTGGATGGTAAACATTTTCAGCTATGGATTTACCATGCATTTTTGACCTACAGACAATTTTCTTCAGCTCTTTATTCATCTCCTGTAGTGTACACTGCTGCGTATATATTTTTACAAAGCCATGTCTTGACTAGAGTTACCGCCATTAAACAGTAGAACTCCTTCCAAATCACAGACAAAACTACAAACAGCCTTGAGGAACAGTCAATTGTATCTCAAGGGAAATTAAAAAATCCCTCCACTTTTTACTACCTACATTTAACCTATTTTGTATGAGGTTTTTATGCCATTAAGCACAGGGGAAATAGTGCTGCCAATATTTCAGCCCCTCAGGCTTCCATCAGAAATGGGTTGCTTCGAAAAGTGTATTCAACAGTAAGTATTTAAACTGTACTCAGATCATTATATCAGTATCACAAAATTGGCTCCCAGTGGAAGTCTGAGGTTTTTCTCCTGAAGAGGGAACCCCTCCACAGTTCATTTACTTCTTTTCTGTACGTATTGCAATAGACCAAACAAAATAAGCAAAAAAGCACTTACTTAATTTTAAGTTTCCTGAAATGATTTACGTAATATAAGGCTGCTGGTGCACAAAAGTTGTAAAATATATACATTTAATAAGCATTGAAAAGAAATTCTAATTATTTTTCTCAGCAAGCAGAAAGTCATATATTTCAGAAGTGTTTTTCACCTGTGGATAGCCTACTTTATGAAGTGGGAGAAAAAAAGCATTACCTGACCTTTTTGAATCCCATGTTTGCAAAAACATTATGCTGAAACCTTATGTACCAGGCAAATTGCCCCAAAAGGCATACCCACCATAGCTGTTGCCAGTAGAAAACAGCTGACAGTTTGAAAGCCATCTTCTGCCACCCCTGAAAACCCACTCTCTTCAAAAGCCTTCATGCTGGGAGGTTTGCAGGGGAGTTTCCATGACTGATTAGCTGGCTGAAAAGCATTATCTGTTTGTTTATGAACTCACAAAGTGATGAGGACACAGCAGAAATGTCCACGTCCAATGCCTTGTGCCTGCTATTGCTGCCCCCTCAGGGAGGAAAGAAGAGATGTATATAACATCATGCAGCTTATGAAAGGTGCATGCTGACTTCACTTTTGTAGTACTCCCTAAAACATGGGACTGTTTCCTGCTAGCAATGATAATTTGGTGCCAATTTTGGTAATTAGATCATTTTTACATGCCTTAATAACAGCATTCAGTACTGTACATTAAGCTCCCACATGGACAACGTCATTAATGCTTTGACTTTTTCCTCTTGAAGAAGCAGTAGGCTGGGTAGTAAAATTAGGAATTAGTCATGTTGCCAGGAAGTAAGAGTTTTATATATGCAGCATAATCTGTTCTGAATAAGGACTGCAGTATTTAATTGCAAGGATTGCAAAAACAAAAGCTCTGAATGAAGAGCAAAAAGAATTTCCAAGAAAAACAATAACATTTTACACTTTATTTTAAATTTCTAAATTATTTACTTGACAAAGAAAAGTTATCTATCTGCCAAACTAGGTGCAATATTTTCTTGACATTAGAAACTAATTTTACATAAAATTACACCATACTACATACCACCAGTCTTTCTTACAAACATGTACTTTTGTTCTGTCTCCATCAGCAAAGTTTCACATGTAAACATGCAAGAAAAGGGTAAGCACCTGTCATTTAGACAAATAGCAATCAGTTGCCTAAAGAACTATCACTTGAATGATATTTTATAGAATCATAGAGTATTTTGGATAGGAAGGGACCTTTAAAGGTCATCCACTCCAAGTCCCCTGCTGTGGGCAGGGACATCTTCAACTAGACCAGGTTGCTCAGAGCCCCGTCCAACCTGACCTTGAATGTTTCCAGGGATGGGGCGTCTACCACCTCTCTGGGCAACCTGTTCCAGTGTTTCACCACCCTTATTGTAAAATATTTCTTCCTTATAGCTAGTCTAAATCGACCCTCTTTTAGTTTAAAACCATTCCCCCTTGTCCTGTCACAACAGGCCCTGCTAAAATGTTTGCTGCCATCTTTCTTATAAGCCCCCTTTAAGTACTGAAAGGCTGCAATAAGGTCTCCCCGAAGCCTTCTCTTCTGCAGGCTGAATAACCCCAGCTCTCTCAGCCTTTCTTCATAGGAGAGGCGTTCCATCCCCCTGATCATTTTCCCCCTCTTCTGGTCCCGCTTCAACAGGTCCATGTCTTTCCTGTACTGAGAACTCCAGAGCTGGACACAGTACTCCAGGTGGGGTCTCACCAGAGCAAGTAGAGGGGCAGAATCACCTCCCTCGACCTGCTGGCCACGCTTCTTTTGATGCAGCCCAGGATTCCATTGGCCTTCTGGGCTGCGAGTGCACACATTGTCGACTCGTGTCTAGCTTTTCATCCACCAGTACCCCAAGTCCTTCTCGTCAGGGCTGCTCTCAATTCCTTCATCCCCTAGCCTGTATTGATACTGGGGGTTGCCCCAACCCAGGTGCAGGACCCTGCACTTGGCCTTGTTGAACCTCATGAGGTTCACACGGGCCCACTTCTCGAGCTTGTCCAGGTCCCTCTGGATGGCATCCTGTCCCTTGGTAAAGCCATGCTGGCTGTCTCAAATCATCTCCCTGTCCTCCATGTGCCTTAGCATAGCTTCCAGGAGGATCTGTTCCATGATCTTCCCAGGCACAGAGGTGAGACTGACTGGTCTGTAGTTCCCTGGGTCTTCCTTTTTTCCCTTTTTAAAAATGGGGGCTATGTTTCCCCTTTTCCAGTCAGTGGGAACTTCACCGGACTGCCACGACTTCTCAAATATGGTGGATAGTGGCTTAGCAACTTCATCCACCAGTTCCCTCAGAACCTGGGGGTGGATCTCATCAGGTCCCATGGACTTGTGCACCTTCAGGTTCCTTAGGTGGTCTCAAACCTGATCTTCTCCTATAGTGGGCGGCTCTTCATTCTCCCAGTCCCTGCCTTTGCCTTTTGTGGCTTGGGCGGTGAGGCTTGAGCACTTGCTGGTGAAGACTGAGGCAAAAAAGCTGTTGAGTACATTTTAGCTATATTACATTTTGTATCTCCAACAAGTAGGCCTGAATATAAATCTTAGATCTGAACTCTGGATTCAGGACCTACACATCATCTTTCTTTTAATTGGCAGAACCCAAATACTCCCTTCTAAACTCTTAAGCATATGGGTTTGGAGACTGAACTCGCTGCATTGTTTGGCTCAGAAACATTTTAAAATGGGTTCAGCCTGCAAACTAGGACCCTGGTCAGGGCTGGTTCTTCAGGAATTACTTGGTCTTCTTTTCCACTGCTTTCAAAGTGTTTGTGCCATTTGTCGTGTGTGGCTGTAAGAGGGAGCGACTTGGATTGAACAGAAAGATCAGACAACCCGGTCATTTCTCCTGTGTTGGAGAAAACTATCTAAAAGCACTATATGGCAAAGGAAGAACAGGCTTGTTCTGAACATTGGTCTCATACTGAACCTTCATCCAGCAGAGGATTCAAGCACTAAGCAACTAGAAGAAAGCCTTCTCATGAAATCCTTATTGATTATAAAATAGAATTTCAGACACTGCCCAAATTCATCTGAACCTCCTAAAATCCCATTACAGACATTTTTCAGACCATCCTTCTTCTGGGCCCCTAGATCACAGTAATTTTTTGGCCAATTTATCCTTTTGCTGCTCCTATTGAATTCTCTCTGAATTTTTTTTCAAAATCTCCCTATGCCTGTTGTTAAAGGTGTGATAATTTTTGAACATTCAGCCCTAGTTGTATCCATATTTCCATAACCTGTATTATGAATTACATATTTCAGTTTAAGGAATCACATCTTTTTTTAATGCATAATTGATGTTTAAGGGCACTGCAAGCTTCAAGGTTTTGTGGCAGCTGGTTAAAAAATAATTTCATACGAACGGGAAGCAAGCTGGCTTCCCTTTCTTTGGTTTATATCACTTGTACGGATATCAAATAGACAGGAATGTAAAAGACAGCCTCTAATTTGTCTCTGTGTACTAAACATAAAAAGAAGAAGAAAGCTTTTGCAATTCAGAACAACTCTGTCAAAAGATTGCTATATACAGGTACTTATTCTGCTTCACTTCTCATTTGCATATGAAATCCTGCTTGACAGATCTCCGAGTGCAGAGTAAATTAGAAAAGTTAACCACTCTTTACCCATTATTTATGTGCTGCATAGTCTAAAATTACTAAGTTTTCTTCAAATACAGTGTGCTAAGGTACAAAATTAGAATAAAAACTAGATTCAGAACATATTTTTTGTATTTGCTTGAAATAAAAGCATAAAAGCATTAGCAATGGTTTTCTTTTTAATTAACTACTGCATTTTAAAGTGCCAAGATGTATGCTGCAATGGAGAGCTTTTGAAACTACCCTGAAGAAAAAAGACAAATGATTATCTAAAAGTTAATGAACTGAGTTCTGTAATGGACTGGGTAGAGCTAATTGATATGAAGCAATAAGAAAACCTGGCAAAAGCTGAAAGGCAAAAATCTCCAAGCTGATGTGAAGTGATGCAGGAGAACTGATGACAGAGAATAAGTCAGACAGTAAGTAAGCAGTAGGGTCTGGTAAAGTTGTCATTAAAGTACCTATTGAATAAAGTTGTATTGAAGGATTGTTGTATGACTTCCACAGTATAAAGGAGGATTCCTGATAGCATTAGGCATCATCTTATCTCAGTCCATAGAAAAATCAGAGAAGAAAGAGTGAAATACATATATTTCAGTTTCAGACACTGGTTTTCTAATTGGGCATTTAGTATGTTAACTTTGAAAAGAAGGCCCAATAGACTACGTTTTGGGCTTAATTTCAACAGTATATATTACACTTTATTTGGATGAAGTAGGTAGAACTTTCACATGGTCAGAACTGCCGTCATCTAGATAGACATAGATATCATTGTGTCTATACTTTTTTGAAGACTCTCTATACTTTTTTGAAGACTCTCTGTTACCTTCTCAGATGCATTTCCACATTGTAAATCCTTCACCTGAAGAGATTTTTTAAGAAATTCCCACTCCCTCCTGCCCAGAGCCATTTATTAATGAGGTCCTCTCACTCGTTTTTCATAGAATCATAGAATCATAGAATCATAGAATCATAGAATGGTTTGGGTTGGAAGGAACCTTTGAAGGTCATTTAGTCCAACCGCCCTGCAATGAGCAGGAGCACCTTCAACTAGATCAGGTTGGCCAGGGCCCTGTCCAACCTGACCTTGAATGTTTCCAGGGATGGGGCATCTACAACCTTTCTGAGCAACCTGTTCCAGTGTTTCACTACCCCCATCATAAAAAATTTCTTCCTTATATCTAGTCTGAACCTACCCTTTTTTAGTTTAAAACCCTTGGATAGGACTTCTTGTGAGGTGGACCAGTGAACTGGTCCAATTTAAAATAAAGATTCTCCTCAAAAGCTGTTTCTTATATTTAGCATGGATCATTAAACAGAATTGTCAGATGAACAACTGGACTAGCAGAGTAAGGAGGGGAGTAACCTCCAGTAAGAAGCAGAAAAAAGGGATCTGGAGGAGGATGGGATAGGAATTCTTAGTCTGGTGCCCTTAAGGTGGGTGATGGAAAGAGGGTCCAGCAGCTGAAGGATGAGTGCTCTCCCAGAAAGTGAGATGAGTTATTTAGCCTGAAAAGATTTAAACTATAGCTCTTACTTCCCATATTAGCATCCTAATTACCTGCATATAAACTATTTTGGCAGAC
>NW_009236147.1:0-1110 GCF_000690835.1 Fulmarus glacialis | reverse complement strand
AAGACATCCTATAGTTCAGAAGCTTGCAGGGCCATTGAGCAAGCAAAGGAGTCAAAGCTCTGTAGCTCAGTGATTCAAGCACTTGTCTGGAAGAAGGGCACCCACCTTTCAAGGATTTCAAATGCATTTCACACAAAGCTTTACTGGATGAAATTAATTACTGGCCTTAATGAGTTAAAAGGGGCTGGATATATGAGTTTCTATATGACATATTTGTCTTATTGCAGTCTAAAGATAAGTATTTAGGCACCCAGTAATGGTAGGATTTAAAACTCACCCTTATGTTCAGCATTCCCTCTTGGACAAGTTTGGTAGCTCCCAATCTGACACACTGACTGTTGTGATCCTTGTGAAATCCCATGTGGTTCCCCAGTTTAGAAGGAGATTTGGTATTTACCATAGACTGCAGATTCCAGTCTCAGACTATATGCTTCAACATTAGGCGTTGTAATGCTGAGAAACACAGTGCATAAATCACTTTGTGAAAGTAATCGTAAATGTTTAGGGCTTTTAGTAGTAGCAAAAAAGAGAGACTGGATAATCAGATTTCTACTCTTCATTGCTTCTAATATGTTGCCCAAATTCTGACTTCAGATATGAGTTACTGATTTTTGGTAAAGTTTAAAAAAAAAATAAATCTGTATATATTCTGGTTTAAGTGAAAAGTCTAAAAAGCATCTTTTGCTGAGGTGAAGATAAATATTTGATTTTCTGGGGTTGGAAAAGTCCCCTATGTCTGAGTCATATTTCTGGTACAAACTCACCACAATCCGGGAAATCTGCAAGAGCGCAAACAGAGTGGAATTTTCCATAAACTGCTGCCACCATAATATGCACTATGTAAAGTTTGGTTTACAAACATTTAGAAAAAAATATCAGAAGTCTATAACTGGATGAGAACTTTGAAATGCTTCTAAAGATGTTTTTGGCGAAGTAGAAAAGTAGATGTTCGTTCATGGATTATCTCCTGCAAAATCTCTTGGTTAAATAATGTCATACTGATTTCTAGCAATAAAGATCTTATGTAAGAAAGAACTTGCCAGTTTCTCTCAAAAAACCTATCTGATAATGTAAGATTATTCTGTACATTTAATTTTATTAATTTTTATT
>NW_009236146.1:903-5388 GCF_000690835.1 Fulmarus glacialis | reverse complement strand
CCCCCCCCCTTGGGATGTTAAAAATATTAAAAACAATGGAGAATCATTTGAACTAAGTCATTTGCTGTCCTATGTTGTGGGATCTGCAAGATGTGGCAATAACAGACGATATAAAAACACAAAGTTCTTAGAAGAAATCTACATTTGGAATTAATTTGTTAAACTGTGAATTTTGCACTTTCAAAAGCAACAGCACCATGATTTTCAACCGTGCATTAAAAATATGCTAGTAGTAATAAGATGAAGGCAATATTTTATGTCTTCTGGAGACATTATTATTTCCATATGGTGCAATACCTTTCACGCTATTATGATATACTGTAATACGGATTGCTATGGTAACTGTGCCTACTTTAATTTATTGTATTACAGGCATCTAAAAAACATACACCTTTAAATAGCAAAGATCAGATCCCATAAATACTGACATAGTTCAGTACAGAGTAGAGAGAGGCTTACAGTACTCGAAGCAAATGGGAGCTGGTTTAAACTTTGCATGTCGTTTAATTCCATTGTTATAAAAGACCAACAACAAGCTGAAGCATAAGAAAGCAACTAATCCTTGCATTACTTGCAATGGAAAATACTGTTAACACTGAATGAAATGTAGCTGAAGCTGCTGAGTGTAGCAGTTACCCTTCATTGGGTACACGTTAGGAGTAGTTAAATTTCCTTATTCAACAAAACTGTTGAAGCAATAGGGAGCCACCGCCCAAAACACAGGCCACATGCATGGCTGGTCAGATGCTTAGCTGTGTGGGTGGAGGGATTTCTCTGGGAGCTGAACACAAACACAGGCGTTGGGCATTTCTGGAGTAGGGTTGTGCGTGTGCTCAGAAGAGAAACAAGCAGCCTGAACGCCACAGGAACAACAGCAAGGTACCAAAGACAGCTAGGGGAAACACTCTAGGGACAGTGAATAAAGGCCACTGAGGTCAGTGGAAGGATGGACTCTTTCAAAATTGTCTTTTCTGCTTCTTTTCAGGAGTGAACGTAAAAATCCAAAATAGTAAAAGAAGTAGTCCCGTGGGCCTCAGAAGCAAGAATTGTCAGCCAGCAAAAAAAACCCTAACCCACAAATCTATCCGGTCTTCTAACAAATAATCAGCTACTCAGGAGTGACTGATTTTAATATCTTAAAGACAGCAAGCTTTTTTTCCTAGAGTCAGGGCATTTTTAAGGGTTCTCCATAGGAGTTCAGCTGCCTTTTATCCATTACTGATAATCAACTATAAATTTTGATAATTTATCCATTAATCTTCTGTTAAGCTTTCATGAAGTCAGCCCCCACAAAGCATCAGTGCTTAAACATTTATTTGATGGGGGATGAGACTTGGCCAGGTTAGGGCTAAGCTGTGCCTTTCCCTTTTCCACTTAGCCAATGAAAGTGGATAATTTTGAGCCCATAGCTGCACATCAAGGTTTCTAAATACAGAATGATATTTAGAAAAGATTTCAGATCAAATCTACACAGCTCTGAAATTCATGCAAGTTAGTGGTTTTAGACTAGGTATTGACAGAAGAATACGTCATAAATTGAGGTGAATGGACAATTTTATGGCCAAGTTCCAAAAGGATCTTTCACCTTAAGTTGGCCAAGTAAGATCAAATTTTAAACAATCTCTCTGCTACCTAAACATATCAGTAGCTGACAAAATACTGACCTATTTAGAAATTCTTAAATGTTAATGCCACTCATTTCATACATTTTGGATGTGATAATGGCTGTTTGGGTATAACTGCAAACAGCATTTCTGGAGAGAATGATAATATTTTGTTAAGAAAAAAATCTTGGACTTCTAACTATATGTGCAGCTGAAATTGGCTAATAACACTCATCACCTATATTATGTTTGAAACTACTACCCCACAAATAAAAACCAGTGAAAAGCCAGCATTTACTGTTTAGGCCACGTTATTTGTGATCAATGTAGTAAAGATTAAACTGTCACAGTTTCTTTGTCCATGGATTCTTTTCAATAGGATATGTAAAATGGCATTTGCAAAATCATCTTATTTGTGCCTTGTTGTTGCTGCCACCATAAGCTCCAGAGCTCCTGCCCACAAACATCATTAGAAAAAGACAATTCACTCCACGAGCAGAGGTTATATACCACTTTGTTGTGGTACTTGCACCAAAATTTGGACCATCATATCTTTTATTTACAAATTGTATAATCTTAAGTGTACGATTATTTTCACAAGCGTCTGCCATGACTTCCATATTAACAAGAGAGAGATTTAAAAGTAGAGCATTTCGTTCAACCTAGTCTTGCCATCCTAGTTACACAATATTGTAATAGTGCTATCATTATTATTTCCATAACATCAACAGAAAGTTCTGAACTAAAACCAGGCAGCTGGGTTGTATGGGTACATGTACAAACATAAGAAAAGAGACAGTCCCCCAAACTCTAAATCAGAGAGTAGATTTTGCGTACAGTTGTACAAAGGTTTTCTTCCCTGTATAAAACATTCACTTCTTCCTTAGCAAAGCCTTGTTTCTATGCCTACAGAGCAGTTTGTCAACCGCTCAGAAGCACAGATGCAACTGTTTGTTCACACTGCAAAATGGATCAGTGAAATGATCTTGCTCAATTAGATAGGAGGCATTAGACTGTCTAGTCACTCAACTTCAGGCAAAGCAGCTATCCTGTTTACAGGGTGGTCTGCAATCGCTACTGGCAGCACAGCTGCAGAGGGATGCACACGGTGGTGCTGGTGCTGGGGGTGCTCTACAGGAGCTGCAATGTTAAACTGCACCTTCAGTATATATATATGTATATATGTACGTATGTGTATATATATTAAAAAAACCCACAACACACAGAACAGATTTTTCTGCTAGTGTAATTACACTAGCTCTCTCAAAGACTTAACCTGAATTGACAAAAGCTGCCTTCTGTCAGCATGGCTGTGACCAGACCAGGGGTTCTCCTTAACAAAACTCTGTCAGCCACGATACGTGAATTTTTTCTATTAAATAAAAATACTGTCTTCTTTCACTAGCACAGTGTCATAGGCTAACTTCTGTTTGCAGAGTCTTGCTTTGACAGCCATAAAGCTCTATTATTTGATGGCAGCATGGAGCCATACGGGGAATGAGTTGCTGGTCAACAAGGTTCAGATTTTATTTAAGAAACATCTATGTAGCGAAAAGCTGACTGGCATCTTTGTTGGCATATCATAACACTGAACAAACACTGCATGCATACAGTGAGTTTTTTTCTCACTCTTGATGTGCTCTCATGTTAAAGACAAGGCCGTTTAGTAGAGCAGAGCTGCTGCCATATGTTGTATTCACCCTGTGCCACAAGGATCCCAACTTTCTACAGGATCCTTCCTGTAACACCAGGCGTGGGTGCTGTGGTGGTCCCTTTCTTTTGTAAAGACAGGAGTCTCCACCAACAGTCTCAACGACCTCAAGGTATGAAGTAGGCCTACGTATTTTATTAAGGTAAGTTAATAAAACAACAAAAAAAGGAACAGCAAAACTGAGTGATTGCTTCTGTAACATGGTTATTCGGGGAACCACTCAGAGGACTGCAACAGTGAGGTTATGGGGCTCGTGACTCCTTGGGAGCTGAGATGCTAAGCAGTAAGCAAGATGAAAAGGAGGAGCACCAACAGGGCTGGGCAGAATACCCCACTCCTGTCGTGTGCTACAGCCAGTGACAGTCTCACTTCACTACTTAGCAGGAAGGGCTTGTTATTGAGGTTAAGAAACCATTCTTATTTACCTTAAAGAATCAAGAGAACTGGCCTCTGGAATGAAGTGAAAACTCCTGGGATGTTTGTAATACCTGTCTTCTTTCAAAACTAAATATCCTGCTCTTGTCCCTAGGGCAACAGAGTTTCCTAGTACCTTTTTGGCACAAAAGATGACACCAGTCTCTTAGCTATACGAGTGCTAGTAAGTAAAACAGGCCAGGAACCATTCTCTGACCTTGAGACTAACTAGTATGACAAGACTCACATCTGCAGTGCTAAGCTCTCCTATCCCCTAAAACAGAGTAGGCATCCAGACTGCCCAACACGTCTCCTGCAGGCCACCACGGAACCACAGAGCCTTGCTGGGATTACAGTTTCAGGAATGGTCCCAGTGGACAATTGCCTTACTGCCCCAGAAGGAGAGAGACCAGCAACCGTTTTATGTGCTGATGCTTCAGACTGCAAATGCTTTGTTTTGGGGGAATGATGATCAGCTTATGCCACAGCCTTTACTAACAATGTGTCGGTATCGGGCACCACAGGACAAGGCTTGTACTTGTGAACTGGCTCTGTTTAGTTTAATAGTATAAACACAGACTTAGAGTCTTTTACATGCAAAAGGGTTACATGGGTTCAAGGGCAGATCAGACAAGTACTTGGAAGATAGGTGTACTGAAAACTGCTAACTAGCCAAACCACATCAGCTATAGAAAATCCCCTGAGCTAAAAACAACCAGAGATTAGGAGAACAGTCAGGAGATGTGTCATATATGC
>NW_009236146.1:0-872 GCF_000690835.1 Fulmarus glacialis | reverse complement strand
GATCAAGTCAATGGCTGGTCTTCAAACCGGATAGACGGACCTTTGGTCCACACCGGTAAAGGTATGCTCATGCTCTCAGGAGTCACAGAAGCCATGAGTGCAGCACTGAGCTCAGTTACCCAAGACTTTCTCTTCATACATATGTGTAAATACATGCACATGCATTTGCTGTCTTTTTCTTTTTTTTTAAGACCTCCTCCTCCTCACCAAGGATACCATGAAATGGCAGGAGAACCATGCTGTCACTGCAGCTCCAGCAGTCTCAGAGGGAAATGACCAGAGCAGGGAACTTTGTACTCAGGTGCAGCTAGGTGTCCAAAATTTGAGCTTAACTGAATTTCCTACACATTAATTAGGTAGAGAGTACATCAGGGTGTTGTTTGCAATAAAAGCTTTCCTTTGCAAAGTGCCTGATAAAATAACTTTGAATTGAGATTAAGAAAAGACAGGGAATTAAATGCTTTGGTAACACTGAGAAACATGATATGAAAGTGGAGAGAGTGGAAGAATGAGGATCGACTTGAAAAATTTCATGTTTCAGCAGTTTTATTTAATTTACTCATGTCAAAATGATATTCTTCCAGTCGTTCCCCAAAGAAAAATCCCATAACTGGCTATATAATAACACATGATTTGTGCACCTTCCCGCTTTGGTACCACGTAGGAGTTTTCAGAGATCCTTTCTCCCTGAAGAGGGAAAATGAATTCCAGGGAAAAGAATAGCAGCGGTATTGCCCGGCTCCTGCTGCTTTCTCTCCCTGAAGCGACAGTGCAGGCAGAGGGCCTTTGGGGAAGCCGCGGCAGTGCCTCCCCTCGCTCTCCAAGCGGAGCGGCAGCGGGCGAGGAGGGTGCGTGCCCTGTCCTGCCCGGCC
>NW_009236145.1:22753-24548 GCF_000690835.1 Fulmarus glacialis | reverse complement strand
CGGAAGGCCCCTGTGAGGGATTCCCTGCTGCAGGAGTTAATGGTGATGTTAGAAGCAACGCGAGCTGCTGTGGGGAGCAGGGGCTGACAGAGACCTTTGTGTGGAACTGTCCTGCTCCGTGTTTCATGGGGAATTAGAGAAGAGGGAGAAGAGCAGTTCATCCCAGGCTCTTCCCCTGCCCAGTCCTGTCTGCCAGATACCCATTAGATTTTCAGGTTTCTTCAGGTATTTCTTCAAGTATTCAATGCTTAGCTCAGTATTTATAGCATAACAACACAGAGGTGTAACACAACCTAGGTTTTGTTACAAATAGCTCAATTTTGCGAGCCACCCTCCACGCCGCTGGTGTGAGCAGTGGCTGCAGGTAGCCGTGCTGCTGGATCTTCTGAACCTCCCAGTGCGTTCTGTAGGCACCGGGCCCCTGAATCTCTCCTGTCAGACTACAGTACCTTTTTTTTTCTGAAAGTTTGGACAGATTTAGAGCTTTTTTTCTTCCTGTGAGCTGTAAACAGAGAGATTTTTTCAAGTCAAAGTCTATTTAATTTTGAAAGAAATTATTTTAGGTCTACATGAATATTTGCAATGCTTCCATAGATTGCCATCAGAAAAAGTTATCTTAAAACTTGCCAGTGTATTGTTCTGTCTTAGCAACCCAGCAGACTCTGCTGAAAAACAAGAAAAGTGATCACTGAACTCCTGTAAATGTAAGATATGGTAAAATACAGAGCGAGAGAGACAGGGCAAAAGCTAGCAGTGCTAAGAACAAACCCACCAACCACTCCGTTCCCCCAGCTGGAAACGTACAAAGGCTGACTGCTCATTGGGAACCAGGTCTAATAATTTCGGGAGGACTTCTGAGGAATATACAAGTATATTAATATTGCCCTAATTTAAAAGGGAAGTAATGAATTGAAAGGCCAAATTTGAAATTAGCGAGTTATGCCATTGTGATAATTAAAGAAAACAGAAGAAAACAGAGATCCTGAAGAGATGCCAAGCAATAGCTGTGCTGTTATAAAAGAACCTGTATTAGGATCGGTTTGTTACTATCAGCAAAAATAGACTTTCAAATAACAAATTCACAGTAGAATTTAACACTGGTAAAGTTTTATGGAGGCTTTCAGATTTTTCTTCTACTTACTGAAATTCAAATCCAGGTATCAGAATGTCGGCCTTATATTTAATTCAGTGTACACATTTCTTTGAATGGACATGATTTTAAATTGTCTTTAATATATTTTACTCAGTGTGATTTTTCTTTTTTCTTTCTATTTTTAAAGAGGACAATAATACAAGAGTTTTGTTTGAACGTGTTTTAACTTCAGGGAGCCTTCCACCTGAGAAATCTGGGTATGTCTGCAAAAGCAGTTTCACTACACTAAAAAAGATACATAACCCCTTTCAACTACAAACATCCTAAAGAAATTAGAAAAATGAACAGCAGGACAAAATTAGGTACAGATGTTCCTTCCCCTCATCATGCTGTCTAAAATAGCAACAACTGTGACAGATTTGGGAAAGTCCCTATCCCACTTGCAGTGAAATTCATTAATTTATTGACTTTAAAACCTCATTGACGCAGGACTGTTGAGGATAGAGCACAAAATCCTCCTGCGCAGTAAGGATTCAATGGTTTGAGCAGGTGGCGTGGCTAATGACATGTATTGCTCACCAGATAGATGCTTCAGCTAGATGGGGAGAGGGAGTGGAGAACATCTTTCAGGAGCATTATGTTAGAGAAGGTGGGTCAGGAATTTATTGAGGAGAATGCTGAATAACTCCCAGCCAACTGAAA
>NW_009236145.1:7800-22722 GCF_000690835.1 Fulmarus glacialis | reverse complement strand
AGGGAAAGAACCAGAAAAGACTTGGATTAACCACTCACCGCCACATTTTCATTACTACTTTTTAAATTTATTTCTCTGAAAAAATGCTTACCAAACCCTTTGTAGTCCAAGTGTTCAGCATTATTATTCTGGTAGACACGGTCATCAAAACTAAGAAATCAAACATCGCACTGCTGTGCACATTCATTCTGCACTTTAATTGTGGTCTTTCGTGAGAAATATTTTTATGTCCATTTTAAAAGTGGAAAAAACCAAGAATTTAAAAGCTGAATCTTCTTCAAAGGTGAACTCCAAAGCTAAAATGAAAGTTGAATCGAGTCCAGAAATATGGTCAGATGTTGCTTAAGTTATGTATGAGATTTTCCACAGAGAAATAAGCAGTAACTCTATATATTTTGGGCTATGTAGAATTCTGAAGTGCTGCCTATTGTGTTATAGGGTATTGCTCTTGCCTGCTAGAATATGCTAGTCTATGCAGATGAACTAAATCACGATCCTATTCACATAGCAGGATCAGAGTGAAATTCTATGTAGCCGGATGAGTAAAGTCTATTTGTGCATCTTACATTGATGAAAAAAGCTCACCTCAAATGCTGAAGTCATTTACACCAGTAATCCTTTCCTTTCCATAACAAAGTCCTTTACGATCCACTAGATTGAAAGCTTTTACAGAAATATATAAGGCACTGGGAAGGTAATGCATGTTATAGATGCATCTAAAGTAAATAATAGAAGTGGTCGTGTGTTCCCAGATTACCTCTTCTGAGTCTCTCCTCTCGTGTGTTTTTTAATTGGGTCATGATCAGTAATTCTTTCTCCTTCAGCAACTGTCTTTTCATCTGTTCTTTTATAGGGAAATCTGGGCTCGGTTTTTAGCTTTCGAAAGTAACATTGGTGATCTAGCTAGTATACTGAAAGTTGAAAAACGGAGGTTTACGGCATTCAAGGAAGAATATGAGGGTAAAGAAACAGCTCTGCTGGTAGACAGGTATAAGTTCATGGATTTGTACCCTTGCTCTGCTAGCGAACTGAAGGCCCTTGGTTACAAGGTAAGTGGATAAGAACACTTAATTTTACGGTTATTCTTTTCGGTCCCAGCACACTTAAGCAATTCCTTGTTTAGGACTTGCCTTACACTTTTTTCCCGTGGTAGAAAAGCAGGTAAACTGAGCCTGGTGTGCCTCCTCCTTGTGGTCTTGTTGGGCAGCGAAGTGCCAGGCGTTGTGGGCCAAGGGCAGAAAGGAGCAAGGAACGTGACTAACAGACGCAACCTGACATATTCATATTTACCTCTCATCTTCCCATGGAAAGGTCGATGTGTTAATGCCATCACCGCTCAGCTACAGGCCTCCGCTTCAGACTTAAACCTGCGCTCCTTCAAAAACCAAAATTCTTTTGGAAGTTTGTATGAAACATCGCTGGCTGCCCTTCCGCTCCAGTTGGCAAAACTCCACTCACTTAATTGAGAACCATATCAAAGCAAACCTACTGCAGTCCTAATGATTGCTGCAAATGGCTTAGGAAAATTATCTATAGAGATCGGCGGCTGCCTGCTTTTTTTGTTGTTTATTATGGCTAAAGTGCTTTGGTGCTGCTATTTGGAATTTAAAGTCTAGGCCAGACACCTGTATCTGGTGGTCTCCCATCTCATTTCTGACCACATGTATTTTAACTACTGTTTTAGTCATGTGGAAGGCCATAACACTTTGGAAAACCATTAGAACAGAATAAAATCTTGATTTTATTTTTTTTTAAGCACGATGTAAAATAGGCTGCCAGAGAAGCAGAAACGGCTCTGTTGGAGGAACTGCTGTTTCCTATTTGCAGGAAGAGAGAACAGGAAGAGAACCTTCAATTCATGTCTCAAAAATAGTGCCGCAGCTTCCATTTATTTCTTATACAGAAAAGTAATTTTTGAAAAATACAGAAGTCATCAAAGTTAGCAAAGCAGCTGAATTGTTGGTCTTCACACAGTTGTAGAATAATCTGATAGGTGGAAGTAAGTCACATTGAGCCACTGAATACTTTTCTTATAACGCAATTGGGACAAAGTTATTTTGAAGTTACAGGTGTGCTTACAAGAAAGTACATCTTGATAAATGCATGCGAGGTGGTGTGTACCTAAGATGATTCAGCCCTTGGGCTGATTTCTGTTGCTTGTAACATGCCAAAATATAATCCTGTTTGAACTGATGCTTTGCATGCCTGCTGACTGCCTTATGCTTTATTTCTTTTCCAGCGAAAGCAATCTATGGAATGAAATGAGGGAGAAACGATAGTTGTGAAGGCCTAGTGGTCTGCACCTGTTCACCTAAATCTTTTTAACCTAAAAAAAAGGAGCCACTCAAAAATGATAAATACAGTCCCATTCGGTAACAAAAACAAGTGTTTCCACTCCCAGCTGGGACACTGTAGGACTAAAATATTTGATGAAAACATGCAAGTTTTGCCCAGATGGTCTTCTAAGAGGACATCTGAAATTATAATGATGACAAAGTGAGAATAAGCGACTGGTCTAGAGAGATGTTTTGTTCTGCAATTTAAACAAGCAATGTGATCCTGCCAAGTTCAGTGCTCTCTAATTGGCTTTCGCAGGATGTCTCCCGTGCCAAGCTGGCAGCTATAATTCCAGACCCTGTGGTTGCACCTTCCATCGTGCCTGTTCTCAAAGATGAAGTAGACAGAAAACCCGAATATCCAAAACCGGACACTCAACAAATGATTCCATTTCAGCCAAGACACTTAGCACGTAAGTCAGATGTTCAGTCGGAAGTGGTTATATTTCACCTGGCGGCAAGTTATTAACCTGTGTGTTTCGCAAACCTAATCACAGAGACTCTCCTAGTCTTCAGTCCTCTGAACATGTGCTTAAATTTTAGGCTGTTATTTAATCGGATTGCTAAAGGCATATATATTTTACTTACCTAATACTAAGGTCACAGAAATAAGTACAAGTAGTTTGGGGTCTGGTAAATGGTAATGAGGTGTTATACACACTGCTCATAGACTTCAGATCACTGACTAAACAATATGTAATTAGTAGAGGCAAAAGTGACAGGGTAGTAATTATTTGCATGAAATAATAACACTGCAAAAGCAATTCAAGTCTAGCTGCCTTGCACTGGATTCACACAGTTTTTCTTCCCACAGCTCCAGGTTTACATCCCGTCCCAGGTGGTGTCTTTCCTGTTCCACCAGCAGCTGTAGTTCTCATGAAGCTCCTGCCACCTCCTGTTTGTTTTCAGGTTTGTTTGAACGAATTCTGAACACTTCAAAAAGTTGTCGAAGAGATTCTGTTTTGACAGAACCACAGTATGTATCACTCTATTGAAAATACTCTTCTAAACTTTTTTTTTTTTTGTAACAAATCAGGGTCCCTTTGTTCAAGTGGATGAGCTCATGGAGATATTTAGAAGATGCAAACTGCCAGACAGTAAGTTATTTCTTCACTCTGGAGTCTGTGATAGTGCTGCACATGACTTTGTTTTACATATGGATATTGCTGTCTAAAATCCAGACCTCGTTTACAGATGTGTAATTATTATTTAAGAGTATACTATTGAATTGGCTACATTTGTAGGTTGGAATCTACATAGAGATGTTTGTACATTTAACTGGGGGGAGATCGACGAAAAGTCAAAAAGCTGAAAATCACCAGCTGCTACTTTAATAACATTTTGGTGGTAACCATTAAAATAAGGAAATGAAGATTTTCAGAACATCCGTTGAAAGAAGCAAGGCATTATTTCTAACAGCATTGTAACTGTAACATTAAACTACAAGTTTGCAGTATGGTAAGTTCACTGGTAGGCATAACTCTGAAGGCACATTGTTGCAGTGCTTGAGAACAATCCAACAGCAGTGTTTTCTGAGCTCCTACAAAGAAGGCAGACTTCCGAAATATAAAACCAGGACAGATCCATACTCCAGGCTTCATGTAAACGATGGCAGATGATAATATGCTACTTTTCACCCCCTCTGTTTAAGGAGCAAATGATCAGAGAGAAAGCTAGCTAAGATTTAACTTCTTTCAGAGTGAAAATAAACCATCTATTTAAATTATACATGGTATTTTTGAAGCTTTCTCTGTTGATAGCAGAAACTGACTTGCTATGCATACTTTCTCATTAATCATAAACTAGCTATACTGTCTCCCCAATAGGCTTTCCTGTTTTATTAGGCTTGCAAATGACCTCGATACTTGTGTAAAGGGAGGTCTCAAGCTGAAGCAGCAGCATTTACTTTATAATTAGTGTTTGCCATAGCTCGGAGTTTTAGACAGTTGAGACTTAATTTTTAACATTTGTAGGAGAATAGGGTAGGAAAATGTCTCATGTTCCAGAAATCTCCACAACGTATCTATCTTGATGTCCCTGCTTGCATGCTTATTTCTAATCAGGGAATTTAGTTTCACAAATAAATTTAATCTTTTTCTCTTTCTAAAGCTGTTGATGAAGCTGTGCGAATAATTACCGGAGGCCTACCTGAAATAGCTGTGGAAGGCAATGGACCTGTGGAAAATAACGCTATGCTCAATAAGGCTGTTAAGAGACCACATGAAGATTCTGATGACGATGAGGAGAAAGGATCTGTAGTTCCCCCTGTACACGACATTTACAGAGCACGACAGCAAAAGAGAATCCGGTGAAACAAGTTTGGAGTTCTACTGTGACAGACAAAGACTTGCATTGAGTCCGTCAGTCTCTTAAAAGTCAAGCATTTAAAAGGGACAGCTGCAAACAAAAAAAATCTTGAAAATGGTTTTGTTACTGTGGTGCCTCTTCTCCCATATGGTTCTTGATCTGAAAACAACCAGAACAACCTTAGAATGTGCTCTGAACAAAACTGGGTTTTCAAAACCAAAAGTGCAAAATGTCAGAACTGCATTTTGTTCTTCAAGGGTGTTCACATCTACCACTTGAAATCTTGTGGGTTTTTCAACAGTTTTATTTTAAAAACTGGATGGCTTATACTTGTGAAGCATTTTTAATTCACATTTTCTGGAAAACAGTTGTTCTCAGTTTGTTCATGTAGTGTCCTGCCTTATTGTTCGTTTTTATTTATGGCAGAATGTATGGAATCTGTTTTGTAGTTGAAAATGGAAAAAAACATTCCTTTAAAATAAAAGGATATCCATAACATCATGCCTCATTCTGATTTTATTCAAACACAAGCTATTTCTTAAATATTACTCAGCCACTTCAAAAGCAATGTTAATAAGACCATCACAGGAAATTGGTCAGAGCATACATATTAGAATCAGCTTTTTTTCCATTTTTCTAGAGGATACAGTATACTTTTGCTTTTAATTCCATGACTGTTTAAAGAGGACAGCATCGTAAGACAAACTCGGTACGTATTTCTAATGTGGATTGTCCAGGAGTACTAGCTAACAGAGTCTGTTCCTGGATAACTGCATTGGTCTTCCACTTAATGTACAAAGCTAAATGTTAATATATTAGCTACATAGTTTAACCTCTTACTTTCAAACAAGCTAACAAAAACACTGTATGAACTTTCGAAGCAGTTTCTATGCATACTTTAGATGTTAACTTGTAATTGACTCTAAGACCGTTAAGAACCCCCGTGGACTGCAGGAAATTCAGATACTTGGACAAGTGGAAAAACATTCCCGCCCCAGCAGTATACATGACTGTAGGTCAGTGCTTCTATCATCTACCAGGCTAAAAGGTGAAACAGCGTACGTATAACTGTTTAAGTGTTCACATGGAAGTAGGGTCTGGCCTTATCAATCCTAGAATTTCTGTTTTTGCTTTGCCACTTAATTGTATCTCCCTATTTCCTTTAAAGAGGATGTAGAGAAACTATTTGTCAACTGCTATCATTAAAAACAACCTGGGAGAATCACTAACGTGATTTGCACTTGTGGGCTTTTATTACAGTCTCTTTAGATCCGTACTGTCGCAAGGCCCACACCACCACCCACGGAGGCACTCGCTCCCAAAGGTGAGATCGGAGCCAGATGTGGGTACTGCGCTTTTTTCTACACGAAGCCTTAGGATCAAACCCCTGCTGCGAGCAGAGACGGGACTCACTCTGTCGACCCTGCGAGCAATACGCATGGGCTACTGGCAGCACAATCCATGCTTCGATGTCAGAGTAAGCAGGAGTTGGCCGTCATGGACATCTGGACCCTGAATGCCAGAACTGGGAGCAGCCACCTCCTGGATTAAGCAAGTACAATTTTATCTATTGATAATGCAGTCCCATTCATCCTGGCATCAGTCACATACTTTTCAAAGCCTTTTCCAAGCATGTTGTTTCACCATGATGTTTCCTCCCCCCATCCTTGAAATCAGCCCCTAGAGCATCTAAATTTTTGTAGTATGCGTAATTCACAGGGGCGTTTAAAGGCAGCTTCTAGGCAATACTAAAATATAAAATAACAGCAGCAATTTATAACTTCTGCAACTCTCATTTAACAAAAATGAAAAAGGCTTTGTCTTGGTTTTTTTTTTTTTTAATCTCTCTAGCAATAATGTTTCTGGTAGCTCTTTTGTTACGCGGACTACTGAATTAATTTTTTGGAGCTGCAGAGCTATAGGCTGTATTTTGAGGTGGATCCTGCACTAATAACAGAGTACAGTAAGCAGATGCGGCAGTCTTGAAGACCTCTGTAGTATCCTTTGCTGATTCAAACAATTAAATAGACCACACCAAAAACCTACTCAGAACTTTTTTTTCTGGCTAACCAACCTACTCATTTTTGAGTTATCAAAGAAAGATTCAAAGACAGACATCCATTTTACTATCTGAGTACATTTAGCCAAAAGAAAAATCACTTGTCTGAGCTGGTGATCTACAGGGTTTTGGTGGTTTTTTTTTCCCTTGGGGAACGGGGTTTGTAATGAATGAGAAAAGATTTGGTTTATAGTTGCATAGGCTAATACGGAATAAAAGGTCTGTCTTATCCCACATTCCTCCAAACTCAAAGTTAGTGCAGCTATATCCACGCTGACATTTAAAGGAAAACTGGAAAGGGAATCAACAGTGATTCATAATCAAGCGCATCCTTCTAGAAGTTCTATTATTTTGGTTGACGAGTTGATTAATAAAATGAACCTGGAGGTAAGCAATAAAAGGGCCCTTTTATTTATTTATTTTACATAACTTGCTGGGTTTTTTTAAAGAACACCACATTCTATTTTGGTAGTCTAGTACTTGGGACACTTACTGTTTATAACTATGAACTTTGCTTTCATAAAATCATCAAATTTTGATTACTGTAATACAGCATTGTACTCAACTAGAGGAAAATTTCAAATGTACTTACCTCCTAGCTGAGTTTGAAATTGCAATAAGGCTGTAAGATCATTGAGCTCCTCTGTGAACACTCATCTACATAACATGTAGCTAATTAAATTCAAGACCTACAAATATTTTAAGTTTCAAGAACACCTCTACAAAGTGAAAAAAAATCTACTGAAAATATTCCCTGTATATTCAAACTCACATTAAATCACTCACAGTACTTTAAAATCACTTGTACTTCTGATAGTGCTCTGCACTTCCTGGATATTTTTGAAGACATAATTGAATATGCAACCATCTCCAGTTGTAGTTTTAAAAAACAAGTAAAATTTTCAGCCTAAAGTCTCACACACCTTAAATCCACCTTCTGAAAATGACAAAGATTTACTTTAAAATTAGTATTTCACATAAAAAGGAGTAAACTACTAGCAAAAAAAAGGTAAGAAATGCCACTTTTATCAAAACATTTTAGCTCTGCCCTTCTGAAGTCTTTACAAGAGATAAATATAGCTGCAATCTATAAGATTGCCACCTTTGTAAGTACTGTACATAGCAGAGGACAGTTACCCAATAACCAGAAAATTTGCTACAAAAATATATTATGTGATTTGTAACATCTGCAGGTAAATGGCAAAAAAATGCTATTAAAAATGCAGTAAAATGCAGAAAAAACTAGTAGCCTACCGTATTAGCCATAATGTTACAATAAAGTGCTGTTTGGCTTTGTTTTTTGCCTGCTAAAGTTTCTCTTGCCTAGAATTTTAGCTTTCTTCTTAAGTCTTTAAAGTAAGATTTTTTTAAAGCCAAATCACCCCTTCTGGCAAGGACCATTGCTAATCTGCTCTGGATTAATTAAACTAAATTCACGGTAAATTAGAGTAAAATGCCCTAAAATGAGCCACTTAAATACAAAGTTTGGTTCTTAAACTTGTCCTACCTAGCATCAGCTCAAGAATCCAAAAATTGCAGCCAGAAAACTACCAAGACATCCCATCCCAAGGTGCATACTTACATTAAAAATGCATCTCTCTCTCATAATTTACTTCAGAACCCCTTTTGCATCTCATGTATTTTCCTCATCAATCATCACTAGTGAATTAAAAGGAAACAGTATTTACATGGAAAGCTGTTTTCCTAGACAAATATTGGTGCGTTTTTTTTTTTTTAAATAGCTGACAATACCATATTGGTAACATTCAAACTGGTTTTATGATTCTTCTGACTTCCCTACAAGTTGGGATTCTTCCTTAGTCAGTATTTTGCCAAGGACTGCATCATAGTAAGGGCTGAAGACCATTTTGTTGTAGTTGACAAGACGAACATACTTGACGGCAATCTCCTCCAGCTCCCTTTGAATAGGGCCTAATCCTCCAGGAACAGCAGGTAATGGTTTCTGGTGACTAGATGCAAGATAATTCTCCAGAAACTTTTCAATTCGAGAATCTGGAAAAATTGGACCAAGGATTTTGGTTTGTTTTCGAAAGAGACAGTCAATTAGATATAGTGCAATCGCATGTAAAATACACAAAGCCTGAACATAGTAAACAAGTAGTTGAAACATTAAATGAGAAACCATGCATGACATGCCACCAACAGTGTTACAAAGACAGAGGAGTGGTCACTTGCGAACAGAGCATTTTTGTCAAGGCATACCTATCAGCTTGCATATGGTGTTATCCGGATTGGCCACTGCTTGGATTTGCCCTTTAAGTCCAGACTCTCTCTCAGCTGAGAATGGCGTAAACCCATGCTGGGAAAGGCAGCTGTTAACTTCAGCACACACCTTTTCACCAACGGTGGCCAAAGATTCCTGCAGGTTAAAGGAGCTAGAGAACATGGAGTAGAGCATTACTTAACTATATTAGTTATTCACTTTTTTTCCCACCTTTTAAAAGTAAACTATCCAATTACTGTTGCCTTATTTACCAAATGTAATGGAAGAAGCGTAATCCAAAAAAGCCAGAACTATAAAGAATAATACATTTTATATATGTGAAAAATAAAGTTGAGATATAAACCAAGGAGGTAGGATAGCATTAAAGATTTCCAGCCTGAACAATCCATACAAATAAGAGCTGACTTTCTGCCTACACAGACAGCTCTGACTAATGCAAAAAACAGTTATCGACCCATAACGTGCACAGCAATCATTCTAAATCTGCGAGCACTCAAAGTCTCGAGGGAGCCTGGCCCAAAACGTGAGCATGTTAGCTGCTCGCGCTCTCATGTGCCAACCATGAAAAACATACTCTGGAAAAAGGAGCATGTACATATCAGAACAGAGCAAGAAAAGATAGTTCTGTCTGAGTAAGTTGAATAAAAATTGTCAGCCTGGACTCATAAAAAGCCCTCATCACTTCCTCTACATATTCTGCAGTCCACAGCCAGAGAGAGGCTTAAACTGACTATTTACTAGGGTGAAAACAGAGCTACACCTGCCTCTCTGTGAGTAGGATTATTCAATACTCACGGAAGATGCATTCCTGACAGCAGCACCTTGACAATGGTTTTGATTTTCTCAGCAAATCCAGGCATATCGACGAGTGCCGGGCCTGCTGCACTGAACGTGACCAGAAGGACAGTCCCAGTCAAGAGGAGCTGCTCCAGCTCCAGCTGTATTTCCTGAAAGCGGGTCTGGTCCATTAGCACCGTCTGCACAGAATGAGGAAGCCAGCACAGAATAAAGTCAGAATGCTGGGCTGTGAAGTGACATTGTGATGCCTACCTATTCACAGCAGTGAAGATAAGACAAAGACACAGAAAAGAGCAACATATGCTCAGCAGGAGAGTAACAGCAACAAAATGAAAAGAATTAACTCCTCTTTTCCAACTAAGTTTCAATATTGAAAAAGAAGTACCTATTACAAGAGCTACAAGAGCTCTCAATCAAGAGAGCTTATCCGAGAAATAGAAAAGTAGAACAAGCACAGAAATCAATTTTTCTGTTAAATACCTACTTCTGGAAAAGGCCTGTTTACATGATCCCACTTTAGGAGCTTCAGATAGGCCTGATTTTGTACAGCAGTGGAGCACAAGGCAGAAGCTCCACCAGTGGCACCATCACCACTACAGTGGGCAGGCAACATTTTACATCTCAGCTTTGCAAGATCGTCTGCTGCTTCTTGCAACCACCTTGTGACAAGGTCTAAAGAATCTGGAAGAGCAGGGGAAAAAAAATCTTGTTAAAAAAACTCCTTTTCAAGGTTAGGTTTTTCCACCAATAATTTCCAAATAATCCCATTAGTTACTATTACTAATACCCATGATATCAGTTATTGACATGCATTTCATTTATTACATTAAGCAGGACATCTAAAACAAAATTAAAAGCACACAGCTACAGGAAATTGGAGGTGAGATGATACTAGCTAATTATGCCCTACACTGTATTGAAATGAAACTAAACTCCAGTATACTAATGCAGACTGTTGTTCTGGCAGATTTTTTCAAACCACAGTTTTGGGGAACAAGCTGTCATTTACCACATGAATTCTAGAACTTACAAAAAAATCTGATTTCTTTTCATGATCTACAAGCAAAGACACGCAGTTTACTGGGAGGTCAGAGGGGAAGAAAGAAAGGAACAAAGTCATACTTGGCTGTTTCTCAAGAAACTCCTGAAACTTCTTTCTTTCATATTCAGCAGACTGCTGCATTAATTTTGGCCTAATACTACTGACAGCGAAGTTTGCCATATCCATTTTCATTAGGTCTAACACAGAGAAAATTGCTCTAAACAAACAAACAGAAAAAGTTATTCAAGGCTGCAGATGTTTAAGAGGTACTATTTACAAGACTTATTACAGATTGTCTAAGGAAAGAGCAAAAACATGCATGGGAAACATTAACAGGGTGCTTAACAATTTAAGAGCATGAGATAGATAGAAAGCTTGAGCAGGCACGTACATGCACGCATGTGCCTCTTCCAAGTAAAAAAGCTCCTGTAAAGCTCTCCTGTAAAAAAGCCTCCATGGAATTAACTTTACTAGCTCCAGAGATTATATTTCCCAGGATGTGCAATATCGTATGTTGAATACATAACAAAACATCTGGATTTCCAAGCTTGCATACTATCTCTGTTGGCAGCCTATAAAGCCAACCTCAGTGGGAAGTGATTAATCCCAAGGGGAAAAAAAGAAAAGGGGGGAAAAAAAAACCAAACCAAAGAAAAACACCTTTATTTCAAAGCAACCTATTTAAGTCAATCCCGAACTCTTGGAAGCTTATCAAATTAGAAAACAACAAGGCTAATGAAATTTCTTCTAACTATTGAGACCTTGAGCTGTTCAGCGGAGAATATGGTGACAAAGCAGAAGCCTCTGTGCTCCCAGATGTGGTATGTACACTCCGTTTAGAACTGAAAGGATATTATGCAGGGAGTGGGGTGGGGGGTAAAGAGAGCTCAAACGGGGAGGAAAGGAAGAACTGGTTGGAGAACAGTAACACCTTTTTCCTACGCTCCTGCTTGCTTCTTTTCCCCTTCTGCTGTCGATATGAAATTCTGATACAAACAGACCATTCACCTGCTATCTTAAGGCCTATATGCATTTGGCATTTAAGAAAATGTCCTTCAGTGACATGCAGGAGCCAGACAAATACTCCAATTCAGCAGAACAAAGAGGGTCCTTGTTAAAGACTTCTGGAGCATCTCTCCCCTTCACACCCACAACTATATCCCTTTCCCTATCACTCTTTTTTTCTACAAAGATTTGCAGGTTACCCTGCTGGACACGCCTCCCCCCCATCTAAAATTATTTAAGGGACTCTCAACATGACTAATAAATAGCATTTCAGTACCTGAACAGAGGAACTATTTCATTAATATCTTTCAGTTTCTTAATTTCTTCATCTCGAGCTGGAGCACAGAGAGTCCCCATCATCCCAATAACAAATTCGACCAACTTCGAAATGTCAAGGGCCCCATTCTCTGCCTCCTGTTTTATCAAATCCAGATCAAGAACTTCTGTAATCTGGCTTCTCAGTCTAGTATGACCAGGCAACAAGAAAGACAGGAGATTCTGAAATGGAAAGTTTTTGACAGTGCATTAGTTCTACATATCAAAGACTACAAGGATCAAAACGCTTATTGAACCACTTTTTATTTAAACTAATTGACCTTTACAAGTGGAGTCTCTTTTTTTTTTTTTTTTTTTCTTTTTTAACCAACTATTCACAAACTTCAAGTGTTTCAACTCATTCTGTATGATACTGAAGTTACTAAGTGGTAAATACTCTGTAGTACAGATTGTACTTAAGACTATTGCACTTGGTTTTGTCAGCCCAGTGTTGGGGCATCTCATTGATTCCGTAACTAATACCACTGTCATAACATGAAGGAAGCTTGGAATTAGTGAAACTAGTATTGCTTACCGTTTATTCATCTTACATGGTTTTCTATTTGTTTTTACATTCAAATTTCTCCTCTGGGGTTCTAGAACTTATATACATTCACAGACAATGATATAGTAATGAAAAAGATCAAGAGAGTCCTTTATGAAAAGCTAAACTTCAACCACGTTTGCCCATTTGTATCAATGCAGCTACACAAATTCAGTAAGTTACCTTGATACCACATCATCTTACCTCTTTAATTTCTCCCAATAGTTTAATTGCATGGTCGTATGTCGGTGGATCTTCCTTTAGCTGAGCTTCCAGACAATCCCAGAAAGCTTTATGCACAATATCTCTCACTTTTTTTTCTAAGCTGTGGGTAAATATGACCAGTTAAAAAGAACGATACTTGTCTCTGCACCACCTTACATAGATAACCTGCAGCTCCTGAAGAACAGCATGTAATAATATGAATGTAATGTAATAATGAATATATGACGATTAACAGAGAAGAGATCTGTCATTTTAAGTTACTCAGAAAAGCAAGAAAAACTGGACACAGGATTTGGAATGGCTTATATCCTAATAAAGGGTTACACACAAGCAAAGGCGGCTACAAATTAAAATCCTTCAAAGTATCTATCATATGCTACCTTCTAAGTAAACAACTGGAAGAAAAAGAAAAAGAAATCACAAAAATTACAGCTTGTCTTCAAAAGACCAGTATTCATGTTCCTTTTAAAACCCTCACTAAGGAAATGCAATTCTACTAAGTAAAATTCATTAAGTAGACCTAACAGAAATGAAGAAACTTCCCGACACAAAAGCTTCTGCATTTCAACGCATAAATATTGCGACTACTCTGAGATAAAGGCCCAGTTCAGTTTGTGCAAAAAAATGAATGAATTCCACTGCTTCAGAAAAATTCCTAATTCAAAATACTGAAAGTTACTCCTCTTCAGCAGGCAGGCTCCTGTTCACACCAGGTTTAACTCCAACACCAAAGAAGTGAAACGCTCACAGGTACACGCGCGCGCACAAAGAACACCCACAACAAACACCAGATTCCCGAGGCTCTGACTCCGTGTGCAGCTGACGTTCAGGCAGCGCCCAGAGGCACTTACGCCCTGTGGCCCTCTAAGACTAGCCGATACGTGCTCTACTGACACTGCCTACAACTGCAAATACAGTCACAACTGCCTTCTCCTCCAACCACTTGTCTACACGTACATTCAGGCTGCAGGGGACTCTAAGCTATACACGCACACACACACAACACATTTAATCCAAAGAAGATTCCAGAGTCCCTCTCCAAGCAAAATCTGAAGGACTGCTCTTTCTTTTCTAGGTGGTAAACAGCTGTACACAAAACCCTCACAAAAGCCAAATAAAGGAATCATCTAGAGCAACCTGGCCCATCACAAAGCCCAGGCACTCCTGAGCAAGGTGACCTCTGCAGTACATCTGTGTCTGTGATCCGGCGAAGAGATGCGAATCAGCTACTCTGGTGAACAACTACAGCCACTGCTCAGCATCAGTGAGCAAAGGCATCCAACTTTCCAAAGTACAGCATAGTTCCCCAGCTCTTTCCTTCCCTTTCTTTTTTTTTGGAGGGGGTGAGGAAAGAGGAAAGGAGGAAAAAAGAAAACATGCTAAAATCCTTCTTCCCTGAAAAATGCTGAGATCAATTTTATGGCACTGAGGCATACCAGTAAAGTTATCCACTATCACAGCACATTTTCACGTGAGAAGTCCATATGAAGGAACACAGAGCAGAAGCGGACACTGAATAGAACAGCACTCTCTTAACTGTGGGACTTTAGATGAAGCATTTATTCCCAGCCATCAACCGCAGAGCAGAAAACACCGGACAGAAGTTCCCCCAAAAGCTGCTGGGACAGAGAAGATAACGTAGAATGGGGAGAATGAGCTTTGCATGTCTCAGGTGTACTTTCCAAACGCTTGCTTCAGAAGCAGCATTTGTGCAGGCTAGAGACAGGTCCCAGTTCATGGGACCACACACGAACTGCACGCGACCTGCAAGTAAGGCAATGGAGGAGGCCTGGACCACACTGCCTGGGTCTGTCTAACAGACAAGGCAGACACTGAAAGACGGTGCTGAGAAGACAGATCAAATCATTGCTTGAGCTCTGAAGTATATGAGTCTTGATGGACAGCAGAGATGTCTATTGTCATGTGCTAGCTCAGTTAAATGTTGTTTGTCCTCAGCATTTAAGGGGGCCACAATTCCGTTTCCTACCAACTCAGAGGCTGAGACAAGTGAACAAAGGATAGCAAAGGCCCTCATCCGCTCCACTC
>NW_009236145.1:0-7769 GCF_000690835.1 Fulmarus glacialis | reverse complement strand
TTCCTGCTGGGACCACGAGGTTCAGTGTATTTAATAGCACGCGCACATTTTCTGTGGTTACTATTGTTTAGCAGTCCACAGCCATTAATAAAACACCACTGGTATAACGCGCTGGTGTCAGAGCTGGAAAGACAGGAATAGTCCAAGTGAGAAGGGAAGATGAGACTCTTCCCATTACTGCCTCTTCAGTCAGGGACGATTCTAGTTCCAAGCAACATCCTCTCGTTACTAATGCTAACGAGAACCACTGTCACCTTGTTTTGGTGGAGACGGGCATCAGACCTTTTGTCTCAATATGACCACTTTCTATAGAGGACAACCAATGCCAGTCTTCTAAGAGCCATCTGTAGCATAATCTCCTGCAGCACCCATGAAGGTAATGGGCTCTGGGGTCTCTCTCTCTCAAACGCAGACATGTACAGGCAACACTGGTTCCAATGTGGACCAAGTTTCTTCCATGAAATATGCGCTCAACTTTTACAAATTAACCCAGGAAACACATTGTCAGCCATGTCTCTCTGTGTGTGAAAGAAAAAGGAGAGGCAGATGAACCATCTGTCGATAGGACTGGATCAGCTACGCGGGCCGATATGCGACCAGACATCAGAACTGGGTCAGCTACACTGGCCAATATGCGACCAGACATCAAGGCCTCTTCCGTTCCTCCTCTCCCCTCTCAGCAGGGGAGAGAATTACTGTAGGTCAGAAAGAGAAGGAAAGACTTCAAACTTAAAAGGAGAAAGGACTAACCTAATAAAACATAGGAATCTCTTCCCAAAAAACCCCTAGAGAAACAGACATTAGGCTCAGACAAAGCTAAAATGATCATTTTCATCTTACTCCCCCAGGCAGTGAAAGCTTAAAAGATGCTAAGAGCACTACCTGCATCTGCAGCTAGACTTGGGTATTCAGAAGTCTGCAGGCTCCTAGGACAAGGGGACACCGACAGAAACCACACCACACTGGGATTCGCCCCACACATGCCCAAACAATTACCCCAAGAGGTTCAGCTTTCACGCACACACATTTCTGAGGAAGCAGAACTGCATGCTTACATTCTTCTTCTTATGCTCTTTCCTATCTCGTGTCAGGCACTGCCAGACAAGATACTAGACAGAGCCGTTGTCTGATCCACTAGAGCTGTTCTGCAGTTCTACAAATGCAAATTTAATTGATGTATCTGTTTGGTAAAAATCTTACCTGTGTTCTGGTAATTCAGCTGGTTTTATCTGGAAGTCTCCATTAACAACAATTTCGTGTGCTAATGCCATGTTGGTTACTCCCTTAGCTGTTTCCATGAGCTCTTCTATTGACACAGGGCGAGGAGGACTAGCTGCAACATAAATTACACTGTCAGACAGTTATCCATAAAAGCCTGTGGAAAAAAGTCTGCTAATACTTTTTGACCCTTTCCACCTTCTTGACAGTACAAAGGGCCAAAAGACAGTATCATCTGAAGATTCTTCTCCTTTCCTTCTCTTCCTCTTCCCAGCTGGTGGATGACACAGGTTTGGAGTATTATAGGAAACAAAGGAGTGAACCCAAGTTGATATTCTGGGCTCAGTATGTCAATTGCTTCCAAGTTCCATCAAGCTCTTTTAAAAAACAAAAACAAACCTCACACCCAAACCCCCACTTCTTTAGGATTGCTTAATATCATCTTTCTCTATATTATAAGAAGAAATCATTAAAAATACTAGTATTTTCACTGCACTATTTCCCCAATTATTGTGCAGATGTTGCCATTTCAATTCTATATTTTTCAAGGAAGTGACTTCATCTCTAAAGTAGTCGGCAAACAAACCACCATTAACATTAAGCAATAACGTACTAGTAGCTAATTATTCTCACTACTTCCAGTGCAACTGGCACTTCTCCAAACTCCTTTTCCCCAGAGGCCATCGTCCAAGTGACAAAGGACGTCAAGACCTAGCCCCAGCACCAATGCCTACGACTTCTTCCTCTGGCAGGCATTTGGGACTGACAAGGACGAACAAGCAGCTTCAAATTGGGCCCTGGGGCATCCCAGCGAATGGGAGGAAGCGCCAAACCTGAAAAAGCAGGCCAGTTTTCATTAAGCAGGAGACAAAGGTAGTGATGACTGTAGAAATCGAGAAGGTAGAAGAGGGACAGGGACAGTTTCAGAAAACTTAATGTGCTTCCTGGATGCAGTGGGAATTACAACTCCTAATTGTTCTGGACTACGTAACATCCTCCTGGGACACTACTGGCGTTGCTGTAGTGCAGGAAGTGTCACAGCCCTAAAAACAAGTCAACATAAAGGCAGAGAAGGTGTCAAGGCTGTAGGCCATGCTGGTTAGGGGAGTAATCCCATCCCCACCAAAGCCAACTGAAACCTGTTGCCACTGATTGTTTGTGGTAAAGATTCCTCCTAGCTGTGCCAGCATCAGTGCAAGCAGTGCATGTGGGTGCCCTGCAATGCCTTGCCAAAAGTTAGGAGAAGCACCACAACTCTTCCCTGGCCCAGGTATTTGATAAAAAGGAGAAGGCTAGATCATTAGTGTCCTCAGGTGAGGCAGACAAGAATGGCAAGCTTCATCTCGGCTCCGCCAGAAAACTTCTAGCGGAGCAGAAGCAGGGAAAAGAGCCACGACAGAAATGCCCTAATGGATCGATGCCTCTCTGTAGTTCATTTGCTTCAACTACACTCCGGGCATAGGAGCGGCATACTAACTTTCAAAATGAAAGAAACCAACCAGGGATCTTCATAGGCTGGGTTCACTGAGATATGTTTTAGGCAAACTATCATGTCTGCCTCATTTGATAATCCAGTTTGATTGGACTTAAGCTAGTAACATAGAAAAGGCCCTTTAAAAGTAACTGTCCATCACTTGTCTGCCATTCAAAGCTGTTCCAAGTATAAAGAGTATGGTTCCAATGTGCTAATTTTTCATTAATATCTTGCTCTTTTCATGCAGCGCTCTTAAACCCTTATTTCCTTCTGCTTGGAGCTTAATCTTGCAGACTGACTCTGGGAACACAGCAAGAATTGATATTCTGAGAAGAACTAGCAGGACAAGAAAGTTCACAGCTGAATGAGAGTGCTCTTGTCCAACTGCCAAATGACTTCATTCCAGCAGTGGACGCACTAAAAGCTAAGACTCTTTCATTTACCAAAGAATGCTCTTAAATCATGTTACTTCATTCTCATATTATGTCTGCTCCCTTACAAGAGGGGAGGGCTTGAGACCAATGACTTCTCTGTGGTACAATGCAGTGCAAGACTGTGCTATGCATTTTACTTTCACGTGTTCATAGCTTCCCTCCACAACGCATTTCCTATCAGGCAACCAGCAAAACATAAGAACATAAAACTCCCTCAGAACATCTCCACTGTGTAACGTGACACTAAACACAACACAACCTCAAGTAATAATGAACACTATTAAAAAATAAAAAGAATGCAACAAATAAAATGTTACATGCTGAGACACTCTCCACAGAAATTTAGAACTAGTTATCTGAGCAATTCTGTCTCTTTGAATTGAATCCCTGGGACCAGAAAATTTCCCCTTGGTTTTATCTGTAAATTTGCCAGAAATATTTGGTAGCCATATTGCACCCAGCTTCTCATGTTAAAAGCAGAATGACAAAGAAAAATATGCCCCAGGAATAAACATGTGGTCCTGCTTGACACTAGAAGTAGTATTAGGATTAAATATACAACTTTCCATCTGTATTGGGAGGGGGGTGACAGGACATTACTCTGTTGGTAACAGCCTTCCTCGCCCTGCAGCAGAAAACAGAGGCTGCAACAATCCAGAAGGTTCAGCTGATAATGCAAACAGCAGCAACAGTTTAGCTAGAATATACTGGAGTAGCGCTTATCCTTTCTGTGAGTGCAGGCACACAAAGGTATCTAAGATATATGCGGCTCAGAGCAACATGGTTATTGTGAACAATTAAGTGCTAAAACAAAATGGGGAGAAAGGTGTTACAGTTTCAAAGCAATTGATCAGGAGTCACACAATATTTAATTGCAAAACAGTCAAACTTGCAGAGAATGCTATAAAACGCCATGATTGTCTCCACCAAAAAAATTATAGAATTTACTTTTTTTTTTGTAATAAAGCAGTTTTGCTTACACTTCGGTGTATCATCTCTGTGTGACCCTGGAGCACTCTGGCGTATTCTTTTTCTGATAGACCGATCTGGGTTGTCCAAGCTCTCCTCTTGACCATCCTCCAAACCACTCAGCTTTTCTTCACTTGAACGTGGCTTGTCAGGATTCTGAGACATTTTCAGTTGGTTCTTTTCAGAAAAAGAAAAAAGGTGAAAAAGGGAATGAATAAGCATTTTCTGACATGGCTGAGTGGGAAAACATCACCAGAAGTTCTCCTGATTAAGAAAAAAATAAGAATAAAAGGAATCTTATGAGGAATTATACGGTGTCATTCCCATAACGGTAGGGGACCTGGGCTCAATGACTCACTTCCCATCTTACACAAAACGGGATGCTTTCAATACAGCTACCATTTACTTAATCTGCGTTCCTAGTAAATTCTCAAAAATCTGAAACTGTTCCCTCGCCATAATGCATACAGATGAGAAAGAAAAATATATTTAATTTTCTTTCTTAGCATTGCTTATGAGAGAGCAGTGAAAAACACCTTCAGAATAGTATTACAAACATGTTTTACAAAAAGATTATGCCAAATGAGACATTTCCCCACTACATAATAACAAAGCTTCCTGAACATAACGTACTCCTGAACTATGATCTGCCCCAACTGCTCAGAACTTTTTTTCACTCTGAGCCATCCAAACGCATTAAGAAGCAGGAAAAGGACTAGAGATAAATTAATATAAAATTCTACTCCCATATTTTTATTCTATGCAAGAGTCATGATTTATGCATAAAATACCAGGATTATTTAAAAAAAAACAAAACAAAACATAAGACAGTAAAGAACATAGTTACAGTATTTAAAATATTCGTTTATTAAACATTAGATATTAAATAATATTTATATTACATCACAGATATCTGCAGTGTATTCAAAGTTACACTGAAAAAATGGCCATTAGAAAAGCACGTCTCACCATTCATTATCTTCACTTATTTCATTTTCAGATTTCCCTCTGAAGAACGTAATTTGCACATCTTACCATTGAAAACTCTCTATCACATAAGAAGCTACTGTTCAGACTTCAATTTTACAAAAATCTATTAGAGAGCATATGATGTCTCTAACTCAATTAAATAACCTGGATGTTCTGTGAAGTGGGAAGTCAGGAGGAGTCTGCTTTCAAAAAAAAAAAAAAAAGAAAAAGAAAAGCAAGCTCCGGGAAAAACAACAACTTCCTCTTTCACCTAGTATCCCACCATCCCCACTTTCAAAATTTGAAAGAAACAAGCTCTCAGCAAGAGATACAGCCTCCGGAGGCACCTCGCAGCTACTAGGAAAAAATACTTGCAGCGTCGAAGACTACACTGAAGCAGATGCACCATAAGCAAGCAGCAGTGTAGAAATATAAAATGCAGCAGTGAGATTTTTTTATTTTCATACAACAGCTGTAATAACTAACCCTACTCCATCAGTGCTTAAATTGATTGCGCCAATGCGATTCTACAGGACAGCTGGAAAGCTCAGTGCATATAAGAAATGGTTTTGTTCTACAGCAATGACTCAGGATCATCATCTTGCTAGATGCACAAGATACACAACAACACGCAACACTTGCCCACAGCACTGTGTGATTTCTATTTTAGAAAAGAAAACAAAGCATAAAAAGCATGGGATAAATTACATAGGAAAACTAAAAGATCAGCATAGGTATTGTTAGACCCATATATTAGCCCCCGCTTCTAACCGGAACAGAGTCACTGATGTCCCTGCCCCAAATGCTTGATCATCTCCCCCTTCATAGACACAGACAATCCCAGCTGGGACAAGAAAGCGGTAGTCTGTGCAGAGCTGCAGTCATATTGCCACCCTTTTAACTAGGGCAGAGATAGCCTCCAGCTAGGTGTAACGCAAGGCATCCAAACCAGCACGCAAGCGCGAAACCAGTGGGAAACCACTGGTGGGAAACCAGTGACGTGCTCCAGGAGAAGCGGATCTCCAGTCTAGCGGACAAAAGGTCTGTTACTGCAAACAGTCTAGCAGCAAGAGGACAAGTAGCTCTGTTAATAAAGAAGCAGTTAACAGAGAAGATCATAGCAACTGTTGCAATAGAAATTACAAGATCGGACTGGTTAAACAGAGGAGGGAAACGTGTTGTTGCATTTGGCTAGAACAAAAGCATTATCATAAAGGCTTCCACCTTCATTCAACCAGACTAGACAGTTGTTCTTCCTATATATTCTCTTCCACAAAGCATCCTCCTGAAGTCAAAATTTGAAGCACAAAGATTACTCAACTAAGACCCGCTTAGGTCTTCAATGCACATGACGCTTCATAGTGCCTTGCAATCTCTCACTGCACTTTATCCTCACTATCCTTAGAAAAGTAGAGAAATATTATAATATATCTTACTTACAGAGAGGAAACTGAGGCATGAATTAAGTTGCTTGAGGACTCACAGAAGATAAATGACAGGGCCAAGATAATAATCAGTCTCATGATTGCTACCCCCAGCTTTGCACACCAGGCCATCACTCCTACCACACAGGCTACATCCTTAAGTATTGCTTTCCATAAAACGGCACATTAAGAACTACAGTCTCAAAACGAGCAATTTCATTTAAATACCATTTGTTAAAAAAAAGTCCTATTTTAGCTGTGGAAAGTGGGTACAAGAACTCCTGGGCCGTTCTACCACTTGACTGTTCAGCAGATGAGGTAAAAGGCACACTTGTTGCTTTAGTTGTTCAGTTTGCAAGAGTCTACTCTTTTCTGCTGGATTACTGCTATTATTTGCCAGAATAGAACATCTAGAACAATTCCTCTTTCCACTGGGTAAATAAGCTTGACAATACCTCTTCCAAAAGCATCATCATCATCTTTCCTTTCACGGAAACAATTCTGACTCATAATAGAACAAAGTCTACTTCTTGGCACTTTTAATAAAAATAGAAGTGCAAGAGAAAACCCAGCAAATTGAAATTTAAACAAAGTATTTTCCACAGGTGCTTTTCATCAAAGGTCCTCAAATCATTTGATGCACACCAGCACTAAATAAACTTCACTGTGCTTCTGTGGAGTACACACAAGACCGAAGCAGTTCCTCCTAACTTCAAGCACGACCCCGCTGCTCTGTGTGAGATATGACTCGACAATAGGTAAGGGGATTACCTGCAGGCCAAACACACAAGCCCTGAAGGCCACCTTTCTTCAAGCTCTGTTCCAACGCTGAACTCCCTCTCCTCTTCCCTCTGTTCACCTGCTGTATCAACACCTACTTTTCCTCGTAATCCACTAAAAGGCAAGCTACACCTCAGCCCTGCGTGGTGAAGCTACAGCACGCCTTCTGTCGCTCTTCCAAACTAAAAGGGATGCTCATGAGCTTCCACTATTTTCCCTATCTGCAGCCTGTTCTGTGTAAGGCCCTGCAAGTCCCGGTCCATCAGCAGGGTCTACCAAAAGAGAGCATACAAGGTATCGTAACGAAAACACCATACCACGAAGCAGCAACGTTACTATTCCACCCCCTCACCCTCCCCAGGACCGGGCACCGGTTTTCCTGCAACACTTTCACACGGGCTCAGAAGTTTCACGGCGCTGTCCCCGCACTGCCCAGCCGGGGTGGCGGCTCCAGCCCCAGGCACAACGCCAGGGAGAACCACCAAGGGGCCACACGGAAAA
>NW_009236144.1:0-18023 GCF_000690835.1 Fulmarus glacialis | reverse complement strand
TTCTATGATTCTATGATTCTATCTCTGCTCAGAGCTGGAGGAGGGCAAGGAAACCTCCTCTGCATGACGGGAGAAGAGGCACATTGCCAGCAGTGACAGGGTAGGCAGCAGACATCTTGGTGACGTATTAAAACAACTCATAGACTCCAGGTAGTAGCAAAAGCCACCATAGCAGTAACCTTCTGTGAGAAGCTTGAGAGGGCTTACTGGTATTACCAGTGACACAGCCGGAGTGGTTCACTTGAAAAACATAGGCCCTATCTAGTGCACTTTTCAAAAAACAATTATAACATTAAAGGATTTAGTGGTATTAAGATGTTTTTGTTCCTGATTAATCAGCGTCAAACCATGTGTTGCATCAACAAAGCTGTGGAAGAGTGTTTGCAGCTCGGATGATGCTTGCAAGAATTGCTGTGTTCCTAACATGTGAAAAGTGTGATTTTTAAAGTATAATCAGCATAAATAATCACAGGTTTTTATACACCTGTCACACTCAGCTTAAAGCTATTAGTTAGCACATATTACATAGCCAAATTACATGACCCTTCTGACCTGTTTCCACAACGTATCTTCTCACTATGTCCTACCCTGCTTTTCCTCCAGCACACTGCTGAACTCCTGTTTGACTGTTTTCAGAGGTAAGAGAGCACTTTTTTTCCAATTAGCCCCATATTCTGTTACCAGCTGCACTTCCGACAACCCTGGCTGTATGTTCTGCACCCACCATTATTGTTGGCCGCCATGGCTATTGGCATGACCCCAGTTCTGCTGGTAGTGTCAAGAAAGCTATTGGAAGTGACCTTTTTTTAATGAATGCCTACATACCTGTCGTGCTGTGGACTATTGCCCTCTGGAGTTCAAAGCTGGGATAAGCGTTTTCTGAACATAAGATGTCTTTCCTTCTCAAACAGAAGAGTTGGCAGTATTTGCCCCTTTTCCCTCCATTCATTGAGTTTACAACTAAGCAGGAATTTTTCTGGCTTTCACTCAGCCTGGCCTACCTGTATAGAGAGCACGGAAATATTTGCTCCTTGCAAACACATCTTTCGCTTTAGGGCCAAGTCAGCAGTGGAGCTAATCTTGGTTCATTACATCACTACTGCTTATCTTGACTTTAGAACTATTTCAAAGAAGTTTAGAAGTCTTTGGCATTTTTGGGCATCAGTGGTTTCTTGTTCCCACACATTGCCATTAATTATGGAAATTACTGTTCCAGCCCTAATAGCCAGTCCCAGCTATCGGGGGAGCGGGGGGGAGATAAGAAACTCACCTAACATTTTGCAGCATGCTTTTTAAGAAAAAGTATAGGAAATCAAGTTGGAAAAAAAAGTAAAAGCCCCTGCAGTTCTATTGTATTCTGTGGGAGTTTGACTGTTCAGAGCCATAGGTTTTTTGTTTGTGTTCAAAGCTGCTCACAAAACTTAATTGGTAAAAGCTCTGATCTAGAAATACAAATTTGAGAAAGAGTGGGATTTCAGTTACTCATACTTGCCAGTGAAAGAGGGATAAAAAAGCATAAAGTGGAAGGAAAGGAAAATACAGGTAGCAGAGTTTATTCCAGTGCTCGCGCCCAACCCTGTAGGCTGCTTCTGTGGTTTGCAGGGACTACAAGGGATCACTATGGGCCAGACGACGAACTGCCACCCACAGTGGATGTGCCATTGAAATCAATGGAACACCAAGTCCTATACACATTTCTCAGTGAGATATGCATGTGTGTGGTGTGTGCATTATGTTAAGCAGCAATGAAGTAAGGAAACGACACATTTTCCTGCCATATTTTCCTTGTGCTGAATTTAGTGCAAATTAAGTAGAGTACAGACAGAGAAGACTGATAACTGAAAATTTGTCAAGGCAAAATTGAAAGGCTTCTGAAAACCCTAAAGCTCTCTGCTTAAAAATACTTACTGATGGATCCTGGTTTATCATATTTTCCTATGGCTTATGCAATCATCTCTGTAAGAATGTGTAGTGTTTATCTGAGTATTCCCTTATAACAGCATTTGAACCCTTGATTACATAGAGTTACGGGAGATGCAGGGAGAGTGATCTGAAAGAAAGTTAAGCTCCTTAAGGTTTCATGAAAGCAGGTGCCAAGGCAGGGCACAGAGACCTATCAATAGTCTCACAGGGGAAATGGCTGTGCCAGACACTCTCCTTCTCGGACTACTAAGTCAGTCAACCAGGATACACAACTCCATAAGAAATCAGACTCCTGAAGTTCCATTCATCCTCAAATTACCTATTTTTAAGCAAGGGCTTTGTAGGAAAGTGCCATCCCTAGCCCAGGTTTAGAAATACAGTCAGAATATTTACAATATGCTTAATGAGATTTAGCTGCAGGCTGCCCTCCCAGACCTGGAGACACATTCCCTCTCCTTCCTTTCATTGGATCTACCTATCAGAACCAACCTTCACTTGTTTCCGTTTTGGTAGAGTTGGCTGGCGGTGAAATTAGGGGTCTGTGGGAGTGCAGACACAAGGGAAGCAAAATGTCTGATGGTGTTCCTTTGGGGGAACAATTTAGGCAGCAATCCTGGTGCCATTGGCGTATGCAAGGAGCTCCACTGAACCAAATGAGACCGTTCACAAATAAGCAAGTCAGCAGGACGTAGATATCTAAATGGCATTGGAAAATCTGTCCCTTAAAGTCACTGATAAGGAATATTTCACTTGACAAGAGCAACATAATATAATCCTTGCTTTACCATGGTGTCTGAATAAAATTGCAGGCAGCCAGTGTTGTTAGTACAGTTCCTAATGAAGATATACAGAGCTCTATTTTTGGAGAGTCTATAACAGGCCTCGTGACAGCCCATGGAGATTTATACTGCAGGATGTCCTCAGATATCTACTGGTTTCCCTCCCACAAAGGTATTCCATGGTCCTATAGACTTCATTCTGATGCATCTCAGGAGAAAAGTCTGCTTATTAACTGGCCTAGTGTGAAGTATTAACTGATGGCCTTGCATTATATTTTGTCATACATTAAGCTTTATAAGTCACTTAAAAAATCAAATCCATGCCCATTTATTCTGAATTCTTAATAGTTATTTTAACAATAGAACAGGAACATTTCTTGGCTTAACACCAAAAAAATCAGATTTTAAAGAAGCTGAAATACTAATCAATGATTCTTTAGGCTGGCTTGTTTTTTTACTATATTAAAAAAGTTCTGCAAATGCTTGAATCCCCCAAAGTCTGTTGAAAAAAAATGAAATCTTCTTCTCCCAGACCACAGTGTGGTGAAATAAATTAGTATAATGATTTATGTTTACGGTTTTAGTCAATTCTGATAGAGATTATAGAGACAAAATGACAAACTGCCTTAGAGGTAAACTTAAATCATGTCAGCCAATCTTTAGTTTTTCCTTACTCTAATTGCTCCTCTTGTTCATTTATCTTCCTAGGCAATCTTTAGAAGAAATACTAGTTCAATCAGTGCATGTGCAAACCACCAGAGATAAAAAGTTTAGCCTAATTTGTCTCACTAAATTGTAATGCCTCTAGTAAACAAATCTTAGTTTGAAAGGAAACCAAGAAAATCTAAATAAACACCCTCCATGAAATGTTGCACTCCTCTTTGCTACACATAGTATTGCTGATGTTTTATAAACTTTGCCTTTTGATGCAAGGAAAACAAAAACATATGCACAATATGCTTTTGCAGTTACCTGGTGTAGTTGCTTTCAACTATTCCTGATAGCTTTTAACAAGTAATTTGGTATTATTACAGAACAGTAATGCAAATAATTAAATGGCAGAATAAAATATTGTATTACAACAGCTATGCGATATGTAATCAAAATAGATTAATTTTAATTTCTCATTCTATGATTTTGAAGCCAATACAGTTTTGCTGCTTACAGCATGCAGAATTTCTTAACTTGGTGTAGCTTTATGGCTGCTGTTAATCTTATCTTCCTCTCACTTAAGTGAACAGTTTTGCCACTCACTTTGAGAGAAGTAGGTTCAATCCATTAAGCTGTGCTTCCACAAATGTATATCCTTTTTCAGCGGAAATGCTCAGCATGGAAAAGCATGCAAGTGTGTGAATCTTTGCAGAGTAAAGGCATAAGACAATGAACTATCACTGGATTGAAAGCATCCCTGTTATAAATTAATTAAGACCATTCATTTGATTTCTGGAAAGTTAAGGTCCTTGAATGCAGAATGCATTTTCTAAAAAAATCCGCAGCTCTAATTCTCCAACAGCATGCAGTGGCTCATTTTTAGAGGACTATTTCAATGGCTACACTTTTGTTGCCTTTCTAAAGTAAGAGTCCTATCAATGGGACAAATCTTATTAAAGGGAATTTTGCCCTTATAAGGCTTTCAGGATCCAGACTTTCTGGGCATCTCAGATTAGAATCTGACCTCCATAGCTAGGTTTTCAAAATACATGTGTGTGTCATTACTCATATAACTAATCCCAGCAACATGAATCAGACCATATATGTGAGAAAATGAGCATGCATTTTCAAAAGCTTGCAGGATTAGGCCCCAATCCTTCATTTTTTGCAAATCGTCAGGATCCCATCAGATTTTATGTCTAGCAATTTTTGTTACATACCACTGCATAAAGCTTGGTCCCGTGGCTCATGCTCTACAGGGAGGAGAGACATTTTTAAACAAAAAATTACAGCAGTATCTCTAATAAGGTCATTGGCTGAGATATCTTGTTATTAGACAGCATGCTTGCCAAATACATATGCACTGGGTGGAAAATATGCTTTCTTTCTAATTAAGAAATTAGAGAGTAAAGATAAAAGTAGAGCATCTCCATTCCTGGACAACAGAGACATAACTCATGTCAGATGCTGCAATTCTTATCACTTTCTCATTATGCACATTTATCATGGTCATTCATCTACTTATCAGCTCTGCATGATGGTACAAACATCAAAAAAGCACAAACAGCCATAAGACCTCTAAAGGAGCATGACTTTGGGCCTGACCTTTTAAAATATATCAAAAATACATCATGTTCTGTCTCATAGACAGCAAAAGATTAAAACTTTAAAGATTAAAGACAAGCCTGCAGTATATATGTAAAAAATCTCTATTGTCAACCTATTTTTAACAGTCTATGTCTCTTTTTGGCTGTCCTACATTTCTCATTGCTCTGCCTGGGGAGCCAGCCTCTCAAATGTTTTAAATCGCAGCAGTTCCCTACTAAAGCTAGTCGCAGCTGTGCCAGTTTACACAAACTGAGGATCAAGCCCACACTTATTTCTGAAAAAGAGTTGGTCTGGTCTGCATCTTGTTGTTCCAGGGCTTTAAAAGGACCTGACTACGCTCTCACGTATTGTCTCTGCACCTCTGGGAACACAACTACACAACCGTGAGAGATCAGAAGCAGGTCCTCTTCATACCTCCTCAACTCTAGTGGAAGCACAACAGGCTTTTTTTTGTGACTTGCAGAGTCTTTATACAGAGGCTCGCAGCCTGACTACATGGATGACCTGATAGAAATAAAGGTTTCTCCCAGGTTAACTTTGTCAAGTGATCAGCAGATTCAATAAATCAGAACAATATCCTCTAAGAAAACCTAACCCCACTCCCAGAGCACATCAACAGGCTGATTTTTATAGCTCTTCTTTGTAAGGATGGCTGTCAGATTAGGAAATACCACTCTGAGACCTGTTGTTTGCTGCTACTGCAACCTGGTGGAAAGCGGAGCAAGAGGTTGAGCTCCAGAAAGCTGGTGTCCTTGCATCCATCTCGTATACCCTTTGACCAGCCCCTGCGGGAAATTAAAGGTGAACGAGGGCAGCGTGCCTCCTTACCTCATAAGGCACAGGGAAGATAACACTGCAAGGTAGAAATGACTGTAGCAGATAACTGCCCACTCTTTCTGGAGATGATCCTTGCATCTCCTCAGACTCTTGTCTTGGGAGCTGGCAACCAAGGGAGTGTGCTAGGTACAGGTAGTTCACATGGGCACCCAGGAACTTTCTGATGCACTGCTTCTGAGTACCTTTGTACAAGTTTATCTGAATGAGAAAGAAAAAACAGAATACCGCCCAAGGGTTCCTCTTCCCGTGAACTTAAACAAATATGAGCAAGGCACTTGACATGCAGCCCAGTCTCCATTTTCAGTACACACAAAGACACACAGTGGTTATGAGACCTCAGACATGTCACTTTAGCTTTCTAGGCGTCAATTACAGACGTTTGAACTGAGTGTTGAAAACAATCTGGCAATGTAGCCTTTTTGTGAGCTGCTTAAGAATAGATCACAACTTTACAAAATAACGGGTAATCTAAATCGTATGATAAATAGTTGATTTAGTTGACTTAAAAAAGTGTGTCTGCCTACTTACAGCTTTTGCTGTAAATGCCATATCACTTGGCATGCTGTGTCACATCTTCACTGAATGGCTTCAGCATCATACTCATAATAAGCACCTGAAAAACCATATGGAGCTGGGAGATGATCAGACAAGGGGAGGCAAGATCCCAGCCTTAAGCACTGCTTTAAGTTCCAGGCACTGCAGAAATACATGTACCCTGGCTGCTTTAATGGCAAACGAAGTCGTCGCACAGGTACCTAGCTATATGGACAGTGGTGGTTGTGGTCCTACAAGTTGCATTTCCAGATGGGAACAATATCACTGGGAGCTCCAGCATAGATTTGTGCCACTTTGATGGGGTCACCTGAAGACCCAGTGTGACACCAAAAATACAGCTGTTCTCAGCAGTTCTCTAATACTCCCAAGTGAGGGCCATTAAATGATATGGGATGTCTGACCCATAATGGAGAGACAAGGATGAAACAATAAATGTGAATAAAGAAAGATGGCAGAGTAGTGATCTTGGAAATCACCAAGGAAGGGCAGAGAAAACCCTTTCCCATTGATCTGAGATTCACAGGATGGGACTTGTCGAGGTCTCCAGGAACTGCCTTTATGAGAAAGGCCATATTCAACCTCTAGAGTTATTAAAATGCATACCTTTTTTCCTGAGAGTGACAGCAAAAGTTTAAATAACCATGGTCATACTTTTGTCATGGGGATGTTTGACTGTTACAACCAGGATATAACTATAATGCCATGTAAAACAGGCCACCAAAGACCTACCCTAAAATAAGGCTATCAGTGGTGAGAGAAGGTGCACCACAAAAAGAACATATGAAAGAAAATCTGTGTTTCTGTTACCTATCCCTTGAGCCCACACAGCCCATGGTTCCCGTTTTCAGTGAACTCTTGCTGAGGGTCTGCAAGGATTTACAACTTTAGCACAGGATAATCAATTCAAATACTGAAGCACAGCTCTGAAACTATCCAAACAAAAACAAACAGACAGTCACAAAGGGATAAAGTGTGTGTTTGAAAGCTGTACACTGAAGTTACCAGAACTAGAAAGAGTAGTGGCATTGCATCACCAGACAGAGTTAAAATGCTCGAGCAGAAGACAGGTTGCTAATGCACACAGCAGAAGAAGATTAAAATTGAAATATGACAGGCTAAACATCACTATTTTACAGACTGAAGGCTGGGTGGATGGTTAAAGACACTGATCCTTTTATGCTACTTCTTACGCTAAGCGTATGATAAGCCCAAAGCCTAGGGAAAAAAAGAAAACACCCCTACATTGCTGAAATTACAATACAGCAATAGGTTTTCCTCTCTGCCCATGTTTGGGTTTTGGTTATATTGCCAGAGTGTATCACACTCAATCTATTGAATTTTACAGAAGACACTGAACAGGTTAACCTAAAGGTCCAATAAATTATACATAGAGTATTCTGAGGAGGTTTAATGAAGAAAAGTATGTTTTAAAGTTTAATTCACAGCAGTTTTTTAAAGGAAGACTTGTGGTACCAAATGCCTTTAAGTGGATCTTTCAAGCCCCAGAATGGAAAATGCAATGCAATATAATTGCATAATCTGATTTCAGTGACGGTATTAAGAAGACTGGCTGGTATTAAATAAGAAACCTCTTGTGAATCTCAAATCTAATTTTGGGGGATTCATTTACTACTATATTTGCACTGCTGTAAGGCATAGGCTGCATTTCTTAGTTTTCTGCTCCTAAAAGATTTACCTTTCTGGAAGGTTTGCTCTCAGGATAATCTAACTTGTAATTAAGATAGTCTTGTAAGTAACAAATTTAAAAAGAAAGAGAGTGAAAACTGTGTTGTAACAGACCTGTTTCATAGATATGCAAAACAGAACAACAGAAATAAACTAATAGCTCCTGCAGCTTTGTACAGCAATTAAACTAACTGTAGAAGAAGATGCATATACTGAGAGAAGATTCACAGTTGTTCTAGGAAGATCATTGGCAATATTTAATCAATCAGAACAAGATCTGTTTGAGTATGAAATTTTAAACACACAAAATTAACACCTAGAGATAGCTATAGGAATATACAAAACATAGAATTAAAAAATAAATGCTCTCTTGGTCGATGACGGAAGCCCTCAGTTGTTGCGGGCTGCGAAATGGCATAAGCAGTATAGACAAAGCGTGATGGGGCAATAGATCACAGTAATAACATTTGCAATAAACAATAACAGAACAAAGCAGACATCTATAAAAATCCCATGAGGAATTTGCCTTATCCATAATTTTTCTTTACATTTGAGAAACAGTGTCAGGAAAGGCCATTACAGCCAATGGCACCAATTAATTTCTGCAACTTTTAACGACATCTTTCTGGGTAGAAACCTCAGATAATACCCCAGGCTCATGATTGATAGAAGCCTGTGTTTGATTTGTACCAGACTGTTGATTTTTTTAGTATTTTTAAAGAGTCCCAATGCAGCCAATCAAGCAATCAACATGAAATACTCAGATCTTCTTTTGTAAAGTACAAGAAAACAGAAAGACAATGGGACTTTCTTCATAGTGTTGACAGAGTACTGGTGATTTTATTTCAGTATCTCTCCAGATGATGGATTACACAAATTTTTATTCCAGAAGAAAATGATAGCCAAAAAGAAATCTTTGATTCTCATGCCTTTCTGGATATTATTTTATCCTTAAAAGGACAGTTGAAATGCAGAGGCGATAAAAATAATTGATTCTGAGGGGTGAAACATAAGAATAAACTGATTTAATGTTTGGTTTTCTGATCTTCAGCTAACCAACAGGTTTCAAGCATCTGATAAAATCCAGACTGAGGTTCTGCCATAAATAAATACTTGGAGAATTTAGAAAATGCAAACACAATTCCCTGTTTTTTTCCAGAAGAGTTTAGCAACACCGTTCTCTTATACTTTGAGATCAATTGTAGAATTAAACTGAGCCTGAAAACAGAGGTAGGTGGCTCCTCTTTGCTGTGTAGCAAGCTTCCTACACCCATCAGAATAAATCCTCATGTCCCCACCTCTGTGGCAGTTAAGACATATAGAACCCCTATGATATAAAATAAATAAATAAATCGCTCTGATATAAAATAAATAAATAAATAAATAAATAAATCCCTCAGTGAAACCAGGGAAAATCAGGTATTTCTGGATTTATTCTACAGCGCGACTGAGCATGCGGGAACAGTGTTCATGCACGCCTCTCTCTGTGTGTGTGAGCGCTGGGGGGTGATGCCTGGATATCACAGCTTTTAGCATGAACCAAAACACAGCGGGGGAAGTGACAGGGGCTGGTTTGCTTAGCTGCCTGCTTAGCATGTGAGCGCCGCAATTGCCTTGCGCCGTTCTCATGGGTAGCCGGCCAGGCCTACAAGCTGCGGAAAGATAGGTCAGACAGACCTGTGAACTCTGGTTTATTGCACCGGCATAATTGTGTAAGCCTGGTAAAGGGGCTCAGGGAGAAGCAGTCACACAGCTACAGATCTCATACGCTTCTAAGAGTGCCTGTAGAAATCAGACCCACAACGTCCGAGACTTCTGATGGAGGCTTGAGTGCGTGTCCTGCACAGCTGCTCAGGCACTTTCCTGAGCCTTTGTGGTGACCTCTCTGTATCTGTTGGTGCCTGCCTCCACGTCCCTTCTTATTGCTGTAGGTGGGATGCATGTCCTCATGGAGACTACACCACAGGATGGTTTCTCTGAGGCTTAGCTCTCAGGACAGCCTAACAACAACTTTTCTAGTTATGAACTCAGATTAACTTCTGAGATCTGTAGCTTTGACATTTGATGATTGTTAACTGTGTGTAAATAAGCAATGGGAGAATGGATCTCATACACAAAACTACCTTGAAGGGTTCCAATAACATATATTGAATTGATTTATTTGGAATATTTTCTGAATGCTAGGAAGTTTTGAAATACTATAAATAAGAAGACATGTGCCATCTAAATTTGATCTTCTAATGAGCAGCAAATAACAGATCACAGTAATGATCCTTGGTGCATTGTGTTTCTCAAGATTAATGCTGTTACCTTGTGAGGTAATTGTTATTTTATTCCCCTCTCACTGCTGATTAAGAACCCAAACTACCGGTGCAAATGGTAATAAGCCGTTCAGCTGCTCTCACCTGGACTACCAGCAAGGATCGTACCAGCTCACGGAAACGGGCTAATCCTAGCCAATTTAGTACATTAGTGGGGAGTTCAGAACCGTAAATCCTATGAAACCGATATATCTCATTCCCTCCAAGCTTTGTATACACAGTATTAGAATTACTGCTTTTTAAAAGATCTCTCTGTTACATTATACTGATTTTAATCAGTATTCCAAAGCTCTTGCAAATGAAAATACCTCTCCCCAAAACCTAATTTTCTTTTACTGTGCTAGTTCATAAAAAAGAGAAATCTTGTCTATCAGTCCCTCCCTGCCTTAAAAAAAAAGCTACAGTCATCCCTCCTCAAGCAAACAACTATTTCCATATTTGCCTTGAACGAAATAATTTTCCATGACAGTTTTATAGTTAATACTTCTTTCATTACATGAAATCCTTGTTATATTAACCATTATAAGGGTCATATCTGCTATCATTGCCTACCATATAGCTATCATAACTATGATTGCACTAGAGGTTAAAATTTGCCTCTCATAATATGTATTCTGCAAGAATCTTCAAGGTCTTCTTATCCCAAGCATTGCCCCTTTCAATTCCTTAGTGCCATCTCTTTGAAGAATAATTATCTACCATAGAAAAATAGTATCTGCTCTCGTGTATATCAGATATGACAAATTCAAAGACTAAGAGTATTAACGAATAATTATGTTTACTTTTATTGGCAGAGCTAATCAAAAGAATAGCTCAGTAACTGCAGTGCAGATATTAATTACTGTGTAATGATCAGGAAAGAGATTTTGGAAAAAATGCTGCCAGATTTTGGATACAAGTGTTCTATTTTTCCCTCCTGCTGCCTTTGTGAACTACTGGGAATACTCAAACTAAAAAGTGAAATATGTCACAGATGACTCAAGTAAGCATGTGTTTGTTTTGTGAAAAGACGGGTGTTTCATCCCAGAGCCTAATTCAGTAGATTTATCTGCTACAATTACAGCGCTTTGATCACTCCAGAATAGGTGGTGTAGTGCGGGGTGTAGCTGTCCTTTTCCAATTCACTCTCCTTATCAGGATACATGTCTGTTGATTTGTGGGAAGCTGGCTGTTTTTCGTTCCTGACAAACTCCAGTGATTAAAATGTAGTGGCTTGCTCTTGTTCCCCTGATAAAGGTGACAGCTGCAGAGTTTCCAGTGTTAGTGGATATGGTCCATGCAGATTGCTTTTTAATGAAAGCAATATATTATCTTACCTAGAGACCCTGCAGCCTTACCTTGTTAATGTATTCTGGCTTGGCACCACATTCATCTATAAATTAGTTGTATTAAACATGCTTCTTACTATTTATCCAGTCTCTAAAGAGTTGGGGTTTTTTTTTAGTTTATTTTGTTTGTAACTTTGCTTCAAGCAGCAGCATCATACACGCGATGAACAGTGGTGTAGATTTTTCATAAAAATATCTAGCATTAAATAATATAGTCACAGACACCTCCATACTCGATGACTTGATAATCCTTCACATTTAGCCATTAAAATATGCACTAAAGGATGTGGAATCAACAACACTTGATTACACAAATCATATCTGCAAAGGTTTTCCCCTTCACTGCAATTTTAAAACCAAAATGATAGAAGTAACTTATAAAATAAAATAAAAACCAAGATTAAGCTAAACAACATTGTGTTTCAATTGTCTCTTTGAAATTGTCTGAAATAAGGCAGATTGAAAATTCCAGTTGCATTGTATCCTTTAACAAAATCTCGCAGGTCTCTGGAACACTCAAATGTCAAATTCATTACCACCACGAATGGTCTGTTCTCCAGATATAAGCAGTGCATTCACTGTCAATAATTTATATTATTTCCACCAACCTTCATCTTGAACTAAATTTCAGAAAGGGACTGGAATAACACTTAGGGACCAACTTCTGTTATTCTTCTATTAGAAGTATTTTTCTAGCAAAAGATAAATATTTTAACTCAATTTCTCTCATAAAATACACATAAAAATATAGGTGTTTAATTACATTCCTGTTATTTATTCCTAAATTATAATAAGAATTTAGTACATTGGTAAAACTCAAAGGTGATCATTACATTATCTTTAAAAACCTCCTATATCTATCATAATAAAAAAAAAAAAAAGAAATGTTTCAATAATCCAGAAATAGGCATACATGAGCTACTAACTACTGTGAAAATGTTTTATAAATCTTAAAAATTAAATATGCTATGGTCAGGACAAAGACTTTTTCAGTGGAGGGTATTCTACATTTTGTACTTGAAATATTGGAATTTAACTCCTTTAGAGTGCCTGTGTGTCTCTGCTCCGTTTGTATCTTTGTTAACAATGCATGTACAGTAGGAGAGATAAGTAAGGGATTAGTAAAGGATTAAAGGAAAGCCTTTGGTTTATATACGCTCTGAACACTGCCTCCGCAGTTAATTTTTTGAATTTTTATATTTTGTCAGAGAGATAACAAAATACCATACCTGTTTATTTCCTCCATCTAAACCAGCACGCTGCTCATCTTCTCATTTCCTTAGAAAATGGTCTTTGATTGTCCAGATATTTTGTAAAAATAAGGATACTCCTGAATTTCTCTTAACAGCAGCCTTAATGCTAAAGAATTATGTTAGTTTCTTTTCTGTCTTGCTTTTGTTTGCGTTGTAAATTTTAAAGTCACCTGGACCTGTGAAGTTTTCTTGTTTCAAGGGAATAAATTGTCATTTTTTGGTTAAATACCTAGCATCCATTGAGCTTGTGAAAGCAGAGATAAAGATGGAGAAAGAAAGCATGTAAACTTGCAATTCTGAGTAAGGCCATCAAGCCTCCTGGTTGCTTAACCCAGGAATACCAATTCGCAGCTTGGGTGGGAACTGCACTTTCTCGTGCTCCCTTTTCTCTGGCAAAGTTTGTTTCTAAAAATAGATTCAGTTTTTCTCCCTGACAAATATGTGAGATGTATTAAAGGTATAAGCACACCTCATGCGATATTGTACTAAGTATTTTACATTCCCTCCACAGCTCTTTGAAATCAACAAAAAGGCTCCAGCTTCCTAAGTTATTTCAGACACAAGTATTTGCTCCTTGTCAATAGAGGTGGTTTTTTTTTTTTTTTCCTTTCTTTTCCTTATAACCATCTAAAGGCCTGATTTTATGATGCTGACATCTGAATCATATGTATAGTAAACAACTGAGGTCATAATCAGAGATTTAATGCTTTAGCTGATAAATTAATATCATGGATCAATTTGAGGCCCTACAGAAGCCAATTTGATTTTTGCTTTTGCCAGAAACAGGACCATGAATTCATACAGGTAAAAAACTGAACAGCACCAATTTAACACTGTGTTTACGCCCTCTGTAGTGATCTAAAAAGGCTGCTGCATGTACTATACATCATCATTCAACTGCTTGGGGCTCAAGTTGATTATCTGAATGGGTGCCTGTCTTAGCAGAATTGGTTCTAATAAAATCAAAAACATTTGGTAGGAAAATTTCTTTTAAGCATTGGGTACCCTTACAAGATTGTTCTCTCTACTTTGTACAATAGTAGTGGCATCACTGTCACTGCATTGCCGTATTTTGTGGAAACCACGTGTTTCACAGGTCTAAAGTGTATTTTATTTCATTTCAGTAAATTCTTCCTTTTTGGTGGCTTTCATAAACACAAAACTCAGTAAGTGATCAGTGAAAGAGCGTGTAAAATTATGTATTATGAAATGCAAAATTTGATACCCAGGCAGAAAGAGATCAAATGAAGCACCTGTGTTCTCACCTCACTAGGTGATATTAAGGACCGTAATTAACTCACTTTCCTACATCTTGCTTTTGGCATACATGCATAGCCCCTCGAACACACAGCCTTGAAGCTTAGGTTGTATTCCATCCCCTTGTCTTTCATCGGCTGTGACTCGGGGACACAAAGCCACCAAATCAGACAAAAACCTCTGAACCTCCCCAGCCTGCAGCAGGAGCCTGCATAGCAGGGAAAGGCAATAGCCAGGCCGTGTGCCGTTTCCGTGCTTCGTCCCAGATGAGGCTAGAAAGGTGAGGAGGAAATGTAATGCAGCAAAGACAGAGGATATGACTCCACCATCAGGAGAGAGAAGGGAAAAGTACAAAGGCTCAAAAGGAAAAAAAGAATTTTCATTTTGTCCTCATTAATCATTTAGACAACTGTACAGATCCGCTAAACACATGCGAGCAAACCCACAGAGTGCTGATGGCAGCATTTGTTCTTTACATATAACCAACCGTTGCTTTGCAAATTGGTTCCTCCGATATATTTCCCCATAAATAATCTGTTTAAAGCAAATATCAGATACACTCTATGGGTTGTTCTCCACTATCTTTTTTGTATATCGCTGTAGCACAAAGAGATTTTGATTGACAAAATAACATGCTGGTATAAAACAGCAGAAATGCCATCTCATAAATCACAACAGAAAGAAAAGAGATTATCAAACAACTAAATAATGCAACCCACAGCAAAACATACCAGTAAATCATACAAACCAGGGTAAATTAGATAACACTGTCCATATACAATTACACCAGTTGGCTCCCACAACAGCCTTTAAATGTGACATGTTATTTGACATGTATGCAATTAGAGCTTAAAATCAATTTTTTTCTATTCCATTTAAAATAAAAAATGTAGTGTTTCCAAATCAAATGCTACCTTTTTAGTCAAGATGGACAAGAAGTATCAGGTTAGCAGCAGCATCTCAGCACCATAATGCAAGCCAGTAAAAGACAGTTTTCCTGGATACTGTGAAAGACCAGATACCAGGTCATTACTGTACACTATTTACACTCATTTATCATTCCAACTTTTTTTCACAGGACCTCTTGTAAAACCAGGATCCATTGAAAAGCAAAAACTCTAATGCGCAATTATATTGGTGGTGCGGTAAATATCAAAGAGGATTTAGGTCTTTCCAGGTAGATATGCACTGTAACAGAGCCGTACCATCTCTAGCATGCGGTCTCATGGGAAAGTGACTGAAGGGACACCCTGGTACAGAGCTGAGCACAGAGCTGGGAGTAGGGACATTGCTGACGTGATGTTTCAAGGCTATGAGAGTCACACACCTACTCTGCCACTGTTCTTTCATCAGGAAACTCAGAGCAGCAGTGCTTCCTTACCCAACTCAGAGAAGCATTAGAAATGTTGACTGGTTTCAGTGAAAGTTTGAGTACTAAGGTCACTAGAAACGCGTTCAGTGTTACAGCATCACTGGGTGATAATTGTAAGCCTGAGTCCCAGCCTCCTTGTGCTTTTTGGCTACCCACTGACATGTGGGCACATCAAATGGCTCCAAGGCTCGAGGGCTGGCATGAAGTGGCCAAAAGGTCACAGAGGCACACGGTTGCAAGCAAATGATCTAGATTTCTGGCTTTTCCTTACTTCCACTTGTTCTCTCTCTCCAGCCCTTCTTGCTGTTTCCAGGTTCACAGCCAGGTGCATGGCCCTCCCAAAAGTACTCCTTTCCCTCCCCATGAGCTGCTCCTCCTCCTTGTGACTCCACTTCTGCCTCAGCTACCCAGCCAATCTCTGCCTAGGGAGAGGAAGGCAGACAAACACGCCTACAGAAGAAGAGAGTTGACAGTAGCTTGGGCAGATGAGAAACATGCAAATCCCAGGGACCTGCAAAGGTTCCTGAGCTGCAAGGGGCCGCAAATCCAGTTTCAGCTCTTAATCTCTGTGGAGTTTACATTCTTTGCTGTGGGGGCACATGAGGGCTTTGCACAGGATGTATCCATGCTCTGCTGTGAGGTGCAGCAGACCGATGCTCCAGCTGGTACCAAGCAAGTTCAGCTTGACGCTACCTTGTGATGCCTTCCCAGAGATGGACTTGCTTCACAACTCTGGAGAAGATAGGTATCTTTAATCTCAAATTCTTGATTTGTTTTCTGTTTCACACACTTTTTCCTCACATTTCCTCCCTAGCAGACATTAAAAGATAATATCTTCCTGCTGGCTTCTCACTGTTTATCCAAAGCATGTTGTCCTGACAGATGGACAGTGCTGACAGTTTGAGGACTCCATCTGAATCATTATTGCATGCTCAACATCTCAACATCTTTCTCTCTCCTCCATGGGTTTGGCAAAGAAACAAAACCTTTCTGATCCCCAAAAGAGCAAGATGACAAAATTAATCACAAAAATTTTCTTAAAAAAATGTACAGATATTTCTCTTATACATAAAAAGTTATACTTCATGAAGGTCAATTGTGCAGTAACTTTGGCATTTCTTGTGAATTTTCCTGTAGAGAAAAAATTGCTCAGAAATGCATGCTAATCATAGCTTTTAAATAAGCAAATGACTACTTAAAAACTATGAAAAAGAAAATTATGATCTCCTTTATGCATAAAACGTCTAAACTGATACTGAAAGAGGATCATGTAGCCTGATGCTTTTATCCCTTCTTTCCCCTCGTAGTCTATCTGTTGTCCAGACACTTTAAAAAAAGTAATAAGGAATTACTTTACATTTTCTGCAAAAATTCTTTTCCGTGTCATCATGAAAATTTTGGCCCACTTGAGGAATCAAACATAATGTATTACATTGCACCTGAAGACAGAACGCCCCAAGAAGTGAGACAGCTGTTAAAGGTAGAATCCCAGGGAAAGGATAAACATCACAAGTAAATAAAAATAGTTTTTGTTGCCGTTTAGTGTTCCTTTCCTTTCTGTTTCTGTCTTGTCTCTGAATTGTAGGCTGTTGCACCAGGGATTGATTGCCTTTTTGCTAAGGTATATAGTTCTCGCTTACTAAACACAGATGGAATAAGTGTGAACTATACATGGCAACTCTTCACTCTTTTACTCCTGTAGAGAACATGAAACCTCAGGAAATAATTACTAAAACGAACTCTTCTGCAGTGATAGCTGTAATCATGATTGTAATTTACCACAGGGTCTTACAACGAGGCTCTCTCTTGAATACTTCTGTGCACTATCCTGTTGGCCTTAATGCTGTGCTGTTGAATCAGGCCCAGAGATAAGATGAATTCTGGTGACGAGTGCTAAATCAGTTCTTCGCTACCTATCCTTTAATACTATGGGTGATAAAAAAAATGCTGCCTTGTCAGTGAAAACTCATTCTGTAGTTTTTACCAGTTTCACCCAATACACTTGATATGCAAAGGGTAAATATTCTGGAAAGTTCTCATTTCATGTTCTGGACTCATGATGGATGCAAACACGTGCCGTTTCCTGGAATCAGACAGGATTGAGGGCATGACACCCTATGTGGCTGATTTTCCTGAATATAGAGGAAGCAAATAAATCTCACCGGATTTCTCTTCTTTTCTTTTTGAGAGCTGCCCATTCCAAAAACATGCAAGACCAAACTGGGCCTTAGTAAAGAGAGGAAAACCATCAGATGTGCCTGCACTAGTCCCCTGCACCGGGGCGTGATGGGGAAGAGCATTTTCTCAGATTGCCTGTCGCAGGGAAGGAGGATTGGTGCAGGGAACGGGAAAAGGACACAGCTGCCTGCAGTAATGCTTCTCCTGGCTTGCTAACTTCAATCTTAGTTTTGCAAAAAGGGCAGCACAAACAGGAGGCCGGCGAGCGCTATCTC
>NW_009236143.1:0-10644 GCF_000690835.1 Fulmarus glacialis | reverse complement strand
TCCCCCCCCCGAGAAAGGCCTTTGCAAGACTTCACTGGGAACGTGGGAAGGTCCCGAGTGGGATCTGTATGCCTACTCGCTCCAGCTTTCTTGTCTCGGGCTAGCGTCCCAGGCCCCATGTACTAAGGAAAAATACCGCAGAGAGAATAGTTTTGTTCCTTTCTTTATTTCCGTGGAGGGAAATGCTAAGATGCAGGGTATCTCATCACAAACAGCCGACCCTAATACGCACTAGAAGCAAGTCAAGCATACCACAGCACAGCTATTAAACTTAACATCCTTCTCTTTCACTGAAATCAAACGTCCCTTCCAAAACAAGAGCTTTGATCCCTGAACTAAGATCTTTTGGAGCAAGGATAGAAGCAAGAGAAGTATTTGCCTGGCTGTAGTACGTAGGATCCATTTCTTTGTTTCATAGATCACCTGTGGCAGCTCGATCTGCAGGCTGGCTGGCCATTGTTGAAATACACAGAAATCAAAATGATTTTTAATAGCTTGTCCTCCCTACAGTGGACGTAGCCTAAGACAAAGAAAACAAGGATGAAACGTCTGTCTGGGGGCCTCGCAGGAACAAACCCAGCCTTGTAAGCACACTCTGAAGTTTGCCAACTCCAGCTCTGATGGACAGTGCAGGGGTGTTAGTTTCCGAGGCAGGTGTCTGCTGCTGCAACGTTCTCCTGCTGAGTTCCTGAGTGCTAACAGCTGAAATGCATCAGGGAGCCTTGTGTGGTGTTCTGGTAAAAGAAGAGAGAAGGTGACTCCTGAATGCAAGGGTTGCAGACCACACAAGGCTTTAGAAATCGGGGTGAACACCCTGAATTGCAACCCAGGACTGCAACGGTAACCTCTGCAACACTCGGAGAACGGGTGCTGGGGATGCTTCTGGGACAAAACAGCATTAATCAGCAGTCAGGTCTCCCGCCTGGAGCTGCTGAGAGATAGACTGGTCCGAGTGGGTCGGCCAGTCTCCTCCGGGGAGCTTCCTTACAATGTCCAGAACAGGCTCTAAATATGATTCCCTACTTTCCACAGCAATGCCAGTGCCTGCAGTCACTCGTAGTTGCTTAAACTGTCCTCCTCCTCCTCCTCATTTGTTTCATAAGTTTACAACTCTGACATTAGCTGTCTTTAAATACTCCATGAAAATGCTTTGCCCAAATGCTTTCTCATGGAGTAAAGGCTTTAGGAACACATTCCTCATATAGTTGCCGAACAATTTCCACTGACTGCCATTACTGTCACTTACAGCATTTGCTGAGTTCCCCATACTCCAAATGAGGAAGCATCGCATTGTTGCAGCAACAAATACAATGGCCAAATGCAGCTGGTTTTAAAAGTCCCCAGCACTATGTGTGCAGGATACGCAACATTGACATGATGGGGAGAGGGGAAGAAAAGACAAGTGCTTGTGTATATTGAGCAATCTGGCATGTTAGGCAATCGTATTGTTTGTGAGTTATTCTTGGGTGATTTGTTCATTTTTAAACGGAAGAAAAGTCTTCTAACACAGGTAAGTTTCTTATGAATGACGAATCTGGAAAAAAAATCTGTAAGAGGGAATGACTGCAATTATTTTAGTCACTCAGTAAGACGAAAATCATTAAATCCACAGGATTTGAAAGCTATAGGCACAAATACTACACAGTTCATGTACCCATATCAAAGAAAAAAAAAACCCTTATTCCTCTGAGTGTATGTGTGCTTCCTATGCACCGCTAAAATACCAACAATTCAACCCACCTTGAAGAAGTATGTGCTCATCTATATGTAAGTGAAATAAAGTAGACCTGTGATCCACTATAGCTAAGAGATGCTCTGCTGAGAATACACGCAGTTTGCTGGGGGGTGGGTTCGACAAATCTCTGCACAATATCCACAAGATATTACAGATTACAGCCTGACCTCGTAGACTCTTACTCAGCCTTTACTCATGCAATCCGACTGATAAAGACTACAGACCTACAAGACCCAGAGATCCCAGATCCGCCGATATGAGTAAGACTTATTCACAGCAGTATAGACTTGCAGGTCAAGCCATTTAGCATTTCATACTGAAGAAGGGCAGAGCATAAACATCACGACTATTTTACAGCTTTTTTAAAGTTGGAACAGCTCTGCCCAGAAAGCTCTTCTTAGAATGAAATATCGATTCTAATCTATTATACAGATAACAAGAACCATAACAAAGCCGTCTCTCGTCTGCATGGACTTCAGCAAGAGAAGTACTTCCAAACCCCCCAAACAGGGAAGTTGAAGTTACAAGAAAAGTTTCTAAAAAACCCTTTCCTGTTGCAACAAGCCAGGACAAAGAGGGTGAGTGACAGCTGAAAACTTAACCCTCAAGAGTGAGTGAGGGTTTGTTTTCCTTCTCTCAATGAATGGTTTTCTAATTTGAGGTAGTCCAGCTACAGAAGTCTCTTACTGCCTCACTACAGAGCCTCCTGACTGAAATATTAGAAGAGCTATGTGAAATGGTCACAGTCTGAGGAGTTTTCAAGATCCACTATCTGCAGAAGAAATGGTATCAAGGGATAAGAAGGGCTCTGAGAAGGCAGAACATTCATATTTCATACCAGTGTAAGAAAAGGAGCCAGCAACAAAGCAGGATGCTTTTTCGTAGACAGGCCGTATCACTGAAAGAAGGGGCTTTTTCTCCCCACGTTTTCTGTTTTCCGGCATCGTTCTCACCTTTGCCCATCACAGTCACGCTGTCCCTCAGTCTTGTAGGGATCTGCAGATGCCCTGTGGAAGCAAATTTGAGACTTGTATTGCAGGCGTAGTCCTTGCCAGCTGGGACCAGAGGCTTACTGCACGGGAGATGTTATTAAATTGCTTTTTCTGTCTTGGCGGTGAAATGACCTAATTATCAGATTGCATTAGTCTTCATCTCTTAAAGTGGCCAAATCTGCTTTGGTTCTCAAGGATTTTATTGCCAGCTGAAAATAGCTTAATTGTATTGTACTTGCAAAGAAAACATGGTCTGGTAGAATCAAAGCAGTCGGTTTCCACAAGATGAGAAGAAATGCCATAAATAACGCGTTGGGCTTTTTTTTTTGGTCTCACCATTTCCATGCATGTAAACTGGCATAAGTTAGCCTTTCTTCTCTAACCATTAAGTCATGGAAAAAATTCATCAGGAAAAGGTGGTTTCCCCATTCACAGTAAACCCCTGGGGTTTAGACATTAACTGGGTCTTTATAGGTCTAATGCTGGAATCTCCAAGGAAAAATGAAGACACATTTGTAATAGAAGGAATGGGTAAATCCAATGAAAATTCCATAGAGAGATGGTCACATGTTTGATAAGACTTGAGAGAGCAAATAAATATATTTTGTGCTTTGCAAGCAAATAGGATATACAGATGTGCAGCCAGTGACACAGTTATATTGGATAACAATGTGTTTGTTCATAGAAGGGGTTGAAATATGACATAGGAAATTGAATTTGTTTATGCATCTGAGAATAGTGGAACTCACACACCATTCGCATTTTTTTCTCTCTTTCTTTCCCAGACACTTTGTGCCCAAAATCTTTTCTTAAGATTTCAGGCTATCTTATTTAATCTTATTCTAAAGTCAAATCATCAGATAGTGGCTATATTTTGAACAAAATTAAGGATATACCTTCAGTCTTTGCTGCTGCAGATGGTGGATGTGGGAAGCAAGGTGAAGAAATCTTGAAATAATGAATTACAAACAGGAATCCACAGCTAACAGTAACTGTTTATAACTAGCAATCCAACACCAACCCAAGAAGTTCTGCCAATGAAAACTTATTTCCAACACTATATTCCATGTGGTTCAATTCTCAGTAAATTAAGATGCCTAATTTAACGGATCTTTAATTTCCAGCTAAACTTTCAGACCCAACAAAATATGCTAAATACCTGTTGGTAAAAAGTGAGCTCTCTCAGCTCTCAAAACATGCGTACCTCTGCAGGGTCAAAGGCCTTAAAATGATTAGGAAATGGTAATCTGTTATTTAATGTACACCTTACACATTCTTTATTTTCTAGAAGCCTTACTGTAGCAAGACAGTTGTATTACCATTTAGTGATCTATTTTCACAATTTACGATTGTGGATAATCTTTCAGAAATGTAATAAACTTAAGGAATATCTAGCATCCATTTGTGACATGGCAATATTCTATATTTTTCCTTGTCCAGCCCTCAGTCAGCTGTGGCAATTTTTCCTCAAAGGCAGCAGTGGGGAATGTATATTCGGATTGATGAGAAGGACCTTAGTATCAGTGACAAAACTGACCAAGCAATTACATATTAATAAGGCTAATATTTTCCTATTAATCTCAAAGTTATCTAACGATCTTCATAGCTCCTATTCTTTGGCTCTCTCAAGGGAAAGGGAGTTAATGGAGTTAATGGTTAATAAAACTCACCAGAGTGGTGAGAACATGCCCATGGAGCTGACATAGGGAACTTGACAATTCCTGGAAGGAAAAGGGTTAAGAGCCAGCAACTTACACATACAAAACTGTGTGACTACACTTTCATTCTCTTCCTTACAGCTTCAGTTGCTAGTGTTACTAGCCTGCCAGATTTTCTAAAATCAGGATAGGCTCACGCTCATCTGAACAGAACAGGGTAAGAATATCTTTGTATTTCTCTGGCTTGCAAACTTTTGGTTATGTAAATACTGTATGTAAGCAGGAGGGCTCTCAAGGGAGTAGATACTCATAGGTTTTTCAACGAGTACCCTACTGTGGGCTGTCACTCGGTCAAGTCACCTACTTGCTCAAAAGCCCACGTGGTGCTCAGCCAACTTTCAAACTTCCATCTGCAGAGTCCACTGTGCTCACAGACGGTGGCTGGGTCCTTCCCCTGCGGGCAGGAATGAAACCTCAACCTCCTTCCTTGGGGATTATCAGGGTTTGATGAGTTGATCCTTATAAATGGTTGTTAGCCAAGGTGTGAGGATGGGGAGAGCTGCAAGGGGTAAAGATGTGTTTCTGGTCTGCTTCTGTGCCCCTGCAGCATCTTCCCACCAACCTTTCTGGCACAACAGCATCCTGGTTAGCAAAAAAAAAGTGGTAACCTACCTTCTGATGTTCTGTGCAGGATGAGGAAGGGGTAATGATTAGAGAGTCATGCTTCCTCTAATTTCACCATGGCTGTAAGAGGAGGGATGAAGCAGAGATCTGCTTCGGCCTTTGTCACTGTGCGTGTGCCACCATAAGCGGAAATGTGGAAAATTTCCAATGGGAAAGGGAGTGGCAAGAAAGAATAAAAAGTCAATTGCAATAGAAAGGCCTAGAAACCTTTCGTCTTTTCTAAGCAAAATTAATGCAAAGTACATGCTTTTTCTGCAACTTTCCTACTGACCCACTTGTACTACACAAGTTGGTTCACCAAAGTGATTCAAGTTGGGCAGCTTCACTTTCTCAGGTGACGTTTGGCAATTCCTGAGAGAAAGATGATGTGAAATATGTGGGTACACGATGAAACCTGCTTCCAACAGCAGAACATTGTACCCAGAAGTGACTCAGAGAACCTCTGTTAAAACCCTGAATGGTTTTCCTCCATTGCAATGTGCATATTGCATTTCTGCTGATGATCATTTATTATCACTGTACTTTATTACCTATCTGTGTATCTACTCTAGTGAAAACTGCATTTATAAACTCAGAAGCATCTGATTTGCATTAACACCATATAAACTACTGCTCTCCTTACTTTCTCACACTTTTTATTTTAGTATACTAGCTTAGATGCAAATGTCCTCAGTGTTTTCTATCAGTTTGTACCAGAACCTAAGAATTTGCCTGGAGTCCATGACCACAATGTAAATGACAATATCAGAGTTTATTTTCTCTCCTGGAAAGCAAATAAACGTTGCTAAAAACAGAGAGTTAGATCATTGGCCATTGTGGAAGGAAAAACACAGCAGAAAACAAGCTTAAGTTTCCTGAGGAGCCAGCACTGTGCCTATTTACATCAAATGTGAACTTCCATTTTGGTGGCAGTGGTGCAGACCACTCCCTGATAGGAGACCGGGTGATTGTACATGTGTTTGTGCTGGCCGTTTCAAAGCACTGTCAGCTCTGATTGAACGCAGCAATTCCTGTACCGGGTCTGCAGGTGCACCAAAGAGGGTCCTTGAGCTGCTGGAGCTGGTGTAGAACAGTCCCACCTTGACTGGGAGAGCCTGGGGACCTTTCACAGCCGTCACAGCATCTCTTCTCCCCCGTGCCTGCATTTCCCCGGTCAGGAAGCCAAGCTGAGCAAGGAGAGCCTAGCCGGGAGACACGCCATCCGGGCAATCAGAGGAGTAGATCGCTGGCACAAAATGGCAGTTCAGCCCCGCTCGTAACTCCTGCGTGGCTGGGAAGGAGGTAGACAAATTAAATTAGCTGGCACCTTTCTAAATTTCCCTCAAAACTAAAACTGAACAGATGAGTAAAACCAAACCAAGCTCAAATTGTTGGTTAAATTTCCTGATATTGTTTTTGACTGATTATTTGGACCAGCCCTCCAAGGCCCACCCACTAAAACACCTCTGTCATTTGAAAAATCTTTCGTCAGAGAGGAAATAATCTTCAGCTAGTAAATGCCACAGCTTCCTTTCTTCTGCTATCGTGATCTTGTGCTGCTTATTTGCTTTTCTAATGCCATTTTGTGCCACCACACTAAATTCTGTCTTTCATTTATATGCAGACGCACAGGGGAAGAAGGATTCCTCACCCACCCTTGGGCATCCTGCATTAAAATCTGGGCCAAACTGCATGTCCTGTGCTCTGTCTTGGCTTGATCAAGATGCATAGACAGGGGGAAAGGATGGCCGCAGAAGGAGGGTCTCCCCTGTTGTGCACTAGGAAATGTTGCACCTCCGAAGGCATGAGCCACGCGTTTCTTTGTAATCTCCCTAATACTTCAAAAGTTGGCTTTGATCCTCTGATACTATTTGCGCTAATGCCCAAACCCTATTAAGCAACCTTGTGACAGAGACTGGAGGGGAAAGGATTGTGCCGTTTCCCATCAAGTATTAAAAAATCAGTATGGAAAGTCATAAAATGTCGAAGTTGCTGCAGCCCACAGTGACTCTGAGACCCGGTGACATCATGGTCCGCCGGTGGCATCACAGGTCCCGGGACCCCAGCGGTTTCCCAGGGCTGTGCTTGCTCTTCACACATGTGAATGGGTGCTGCAGAGAGCAGGTTGCCTTGGGAGGGGGCAGGGCTCGCTGCCGGTCCCTTCCCTGTCTGCAGACTGGGCTGGCAGAGTTAGCATTTTCTGCAGTTTGTTGTTGGCATAAAGCAATTTGCAGAAACATGCTGCCGGTCCGTAGCTCACGAAGAAGGCAGGCTGATTACAAGACGTCCACATTCCTCCTCGGACACCTCAGACCAGAAAACCAGCTTTATTCAGAGCAGCACTTTGATACGTATTTCACTTTAATCTAAGCACACACTTAACTTGGGAGCCAAATGCCTACCGAGGCCATCAGTAATGGGCTCGGGCAGAGGGAACATTCAGCACCCAGGTTCTGACTATCTTGATTTGACAAAGGCCAGAGATCACATGTAGAGGCAAAGAGTAAAGAGTGAGAGAGCAAGCGAGAGAGACAAAGAGATAAAGAGAATGAACAGAGGCTCGTCATGTCGCTTGTTACAGTACTGGAAGGTGCTTGTGCTCTCTGACAGCAAAGGTGACATAAAAAACCTTTGCAGAACAGACCAGACCAGAGCACAACGGGCTGGCTTTGTTCATCTTTTCTGATGGGGTGACTCCAGTGCTTAGGATCGAGTGCCAACAATGCCAGTCCTTTCTGGGTCTTTTGTTAAAAAAACCCCACACCAATTCTCCAAGTTTACAGAAGTTAGAAATCACCAACCAGCTCATCTTTCCTTAATCACCATCTGTGATGCTGGTCACCAGAACCACCAGTGAAGCCAGGGTGGGTGCACAATTAAGGTGAGCGTATTTGAAAGCACAAGTGAATGCTGCAGAGAGCTGTTTGCTTTGCATTATTCACACTCTTCAAGCTCTGGCAAATTGCTTTTTCTCTGACCGTACTTCACTGTAATTTTTTCAAGCTGAACTGGTTTGGATAGAATAAATGTCTGTTCTGAATCTTCATTAGAAACGTCAATTGACTTTGAGTCTTTTTGGAAGGTCCAGAAAGAAATAGAAAACTTTCAAGCATCTTTGTGCTTTTGGTGTCTGGAAGTGGCTTCCCTCAGAGGAGAGAAAAGAAAAGAAGCAGATCTATTTGAGTAATTTAATCTGTATAAGGTAATTTACTACAAGGCAACACTTCAGTACTCAGTGCTTTTATTTTCCAGCACACAAGTATCCTTGACCTCGCTCTTCTCTAGCCTCAGTTGTGTTTCAGCTAACTCTGGTAAGAAGAAGCCTCCCTAAGGAGCAAACCTACAAGTCAAAGTCATGACTTCCTTTGCTCAAAAAAGGACCCAGAAGACTGGATCAGCTGTATGTCTCTCCTCCCTTTATATGGTTAGGCTGTTCCAGGGCTTTCATCATCTCAGGTAAAATTAGCTCTTTAGTAATTACCCTGGGCCAAATATACTGGGCTGGTGAAAGTGCACATATTTCAGAGGGATGAAACTTGAGATGGAATTGGCAGGCACCATCCCCTTTTATTAAGGCTAACGTAAGGAAAGTGATGGGAGCTATTTCAGTCCCGCATCCACACATGCAGACATACACTCACATGCGATGCTTCCGCTCTGCTGTGATTTTCCCTGCTAGAGCTTTGCACCCGATTTCGTGAGGATTGCTAATGCCAGGGTAAGGTTTTCCAAATCATCCCTCCACATCTTTGATACAGACCATATCAAAGGAGGTCTGTGGTTCTCGGTCTTCTGTACTATCAGCCATAGGTTTGCTGGAGGGTGTTGGGAAATGGCTTGTGGCTGCCGGTGTGTAAAGGTGTGGAGGGCTGATGTTTTGTGTGACTGTGAAGAACTGTATTTGATGGCTTTACCTGGTACTTCTCCAAAAAGAAGGATAAAATGGGAGGAAAGAGAAAGAAGACCAGTGAGGCAAAGCGTTATGGGCCCTCTAACAGAGTGGTTGCCAAGTCAGGAGTGGCACTCTGCTGTACCCTCTCAAATGAAACAAGTGACGAAAGCTGGATTTTTTGCCTATGGAAAAAGTGATCACTGAAGAGAAGAGGTTTTAATCAGTATATGCATGAGTAATTCCAAGAACTGCAATAAAGTACTTACCAAATTTTGTTCCCGACTCACATCCTACCACAGGTCAGTCTGGAAACCATCCCATTGAAATTGGTGGGGTCACGTTTACTTAACATGAGTAAGGCCCTTGACCTGGGTGGGCAAGGAAGGCTTCCCCTTGGGTACACTCACCAGGGTCTTTTTTGATTTCCATTTGGAGATCTGAAAAGAGACCTACCCATTTATGTATAATTCCTATTTTTCATGCCCCATTTAGGGCATGGCTATCACAATGAAGCATTTTTCCGTCAAAATCTGAAAATTTACGACACACCCAAAAGGCAACTCTACCAGGACAGCGTGCTAGAGACACCCAATACGGACATTTGTGAGCCACAGTACAAAGCAGTGGTACTGGGGAGGCTTTGGGACTGTCTCCTCTCTACTGCTGTTTTGTACAACGGTCACATATAGGCCGTCAGCTCATTTTGGCACCTGGACTAAGCAGGAATCGTGCCGAATGAACATCAGACCAAGAATAGTCCCTCCCCTGTCAGGCAAGTCTGAGAGACACCCTGTGATCAAAGATGGGGAAACACGAGGAACAAATACAATGCCCAGTAGTCACAGCAGACCAGCTGCCTGACAGTTGTGGAGCTTCCTACACACGCCGCTGCGAAGGAGAGTCTGAAGAAAGGATATGAAGAAGGATTCAGCAGATGTTTAATTGGAGCTACTCCCATGCGTGAGAGAACGCACGAAGCTGTTCAATGGAAAATGTGCGTTCAGAAGTGGACATGGCACTGAATATGAGATAATTATTAAGGCATTTCTATTTTGGAGCCCTTCTGTGTGTAGTTTTACATAATAAATGTTAGTGGTGCCTTTCTACACGCACACACGTTCCCTGGTCCAAACAAACAAGCAGCTTTTTGCTTCTTGTCACTGATACCTCTTGAAGTAAGTATCTTTGGCCACAAATAGATCATTGCCCTATTTGAAAAGTTCCTGGTGGAGTGTAGCCAGTTTTGACTGGCTATATATACCTAAGCTGGCAAATCAAGCAACCTCTCAGCTTTTGCTTCTATATATAAAGAGGAATGATATAGAATAAATCAGCTGGACGGAGCACATGTCAAATAAATTTTTATACCAAAATCATTTTCTTTCTGAGTTTGATTTATTCTGCTGAGCCTGAGAAGGCAGCTATCGGAAGTCCTAACCTCTGGTCCCAAGTTTGCCTAGGATGGTCAGGCAACACCAGGAATTTGCCGACCACAGGTTCTCCGCTTATGCGGTGGTTATAACACCGCCTTTGTACGTGCCATTTAAGAACGGCTGGGGAATCCATCGGCGGGGACAGCACGCCATGCCTCCCAAATCATTATGATTGTGCAACACTGCAAAGCTGACCCCCTAAATAGAGAAACAGAGATGGGGGCTACGCATAAGGGGTTCGTTTGGATTTATGGCGGTTTTCTCCTAACAG
>NW_009236142.1:18876-25725 GCF_000690835.1 Fulmarus glacialis | reverse complement strand
AATATTATTATTATTTCACTACTGTTCATCACTAGAGAGTTCTGGGGAAAAAAAAAAAAGAAACATATTAGTTAAGCCAACAGAATAATAATCCACAAGCTAGATGGATGTTATTTTTTTTAAAAGTACTACACATAAACCACTATCATTGGGGTTTTTCCCCCCTCACAGAACATACTTCCTTACTCAGTCATTGGAATGTAATCAAATTGGTGATATATTAAAGCAAATCCATTACAACAAATTACAGATCCAGCTATTTTTCTTGCATTATTTTGATTACTGTATCTTGTACCACCATGTATATGCATTTCTTTCATCACACAGATAGAAAATAATTTGTCTCTGAAGGGAGAAAAGATTTGGTTCTTTTTCCCACACCCATCTTTATTCCTATCTCAGGATAATCTAAAATATATTCTAAATTGTTCTTCCTGAAATAAGACAGCATACCTGTGCCCAGGTGTTAAGAAGGTGGAGGGCCAAGATCAGAATAAGGAATTAAGGATGTATAAACACAGTTTTCTCTCTGACAATCACTGATAAACCAGCCCTGATATTTAAAAGAATGTATCTTCCATGCCAGCTGACTAATGTTCACTGATAATCACAAGGATAGAAGCAAATCTGGTAACAGCCATGTTTCGGGGATTTTTCCTTCCCGATGTTGAAAATGAGAAGATTAACTGCAGGAAAGACTAAGAGTATAGAGTACATACTATTGTGTCTGGGGTAATCTCCTTATGATATGAGAAGCAAGACACACGAGTCTGGAGAAGACAATAAGAGGAAAAAACATTGGGGGAAAATAAGCCAGGTTTGGAAGGAAAAAGTAACAGAATAAGATGGAGATGAAGATTTAAAAGCTCATGACAGCACTTAAGAGTGAAGTTTGGGGGCAAAAAATACGCAATTCAGGGGATACAGCAACTCTAGAGACACTTGCAATACAGTCAGTGGATTTAAGAAGTGTTTAAGTAAAGGGTTTCCCCAAGAATATTATAACACTTACCATCCCACAGAACCAGCAATAGTTATCTACAGAAGAACTGAAGCCTCACCTTGCCACGCTATACTACTAGCTCAGTACCCTACAAAAGTGAAAGAAAATCTGAACGCACCAAAGAACAACACTCAACATGCTGAAAAGTTAGCAACTGCTTGCTCATTCTACACCACATTTTCGGGAAGGAAACACGAACTCTTATGTCAAGAGTGCAAATATTGATATATCAAGTCAATTCACTCACCAAACCCTCTTTCAGGTACTGACAGATAGCTGAAATGTACACCTTAGTATTAAGGCCTAAATACAGTTCCAAATCCTTTTGGCAAAATCCGATATTCATACTGACTACAATCTCAACCAAAACATGTATTTGTTTACTAGACAAATCAAAAAAACAGAAAATCAACCAGAAACCAGGGACTCCGTCTAACCGTGGAGAATGTCTTTGTAGGCCCATTTGTTGGCTCCAGTCAAGCCAGACACCCTGACCATACCCGCGGCCTAGTACTTTCAGTGGAAGCTTCAACTTAGCAAAATTTCCACTGATAACATCTAAAGTAAAATAGTCAATCTTCTAGTTTCTCTAGAAAAGTAATTAGCATAAAGTTCTTATTAATTCAAGGGCTTGGTAACCACTGGCCCAAACCATTAGTGACAGGATGTCTTAAAGCATAGTGGAAAAAGTTTTTTTTCCTGTGGAGGAATTTTAATCATCCCATGTTAGCATAACTAAGGCAACCACAGAAACCAAGTTTTTAAAACCAATCTCCCTAGAAGCTGCATTCCTAGTGTACGATATTAACGGCTTTACAAGTCTTAACCTACACGGAAAACCGCTCAAGATCCCACCTTCCTCTTCTGTGTTCACATGCAAATTGAGCAAACTAAGTTTTTAGGACTTCATACAGAAATATATTTCCACAGAGATGTTAGCGAAATAGGAGGTGGGGTGGGGGAATCAAATCACTTATGTATAGCACAAGTTTCACAAGAAGCTGTAGCCCAGTATGCTATGGAGCGGGTCTGTCAGAAGCATACTTACTCTAAAAATTTGAGGGTTTTGATTATAATAAAGACAATTCTGCAAAAAGAAAAAAGATTTTGCACCAAAGATGGATTATGATAGCAAGAACTGTTTTCTTTCATAGAGCACTACTGGTTTGCTACCCTATAGCAGGAGCTTCACCTTCACCTGCGGGTTAGAAGTGCTTGGTTTAAAGTTTCAAACGATGGAAAAAATTTTTTTCTTATCCATTTCCTGAAGTTGTCTCAATTCCATAGGCATCGAAGCACTTGGACTTTTATAATCATGAGGATCAACATGCCATTTGATTCAAAGAGACAGATACTTATAATATTGAATATTCTAAGCAATTAGTACCTTCTTCACCAGCCACCACTGACTGTGATGTACTTAACTTTCAAGCAATTACTGCTTTATTATATAGGAGAAAATATAAATAGGAAGACCACTTGCTTTAGGATTGAAAGCTTTAACATTTTGTTCCTTTTAATCTGCAGAAGTTTTGAATACACCTATATTCACATTGTAATGTTCTAAAAGCCAAAATTTGATAGTTTCCAAATATGCTGTTTTTCTCTGTAATGAAATGTAATCAAAATTCGTACCTTTGAAGAGCAAGTTTTCCTTTGCTATTACAAGTAACATGCGTGAATTTTCAAAGTATAAACCCTTGCTGAACCTGGGCTGCCAACCCATGAATGTTTAAATGTTATTATCAGTAGTGCTGCTTATATATTTTATACAGCATAAATTTGTGAAGCTTTTTTAGAACAACAAACTCAATTATAACGTTTTGAAGGCAAACTTTTGACAGCTGCTTGACTGACTACATTTTAATCTGTCTAGCCAGTATGAAAGTTTTGGGGTTTTTTCCTCCACTTGCTTTTGTTTTCATTAGGAGGGCATTTTAAGGGAAGATTTTAATTTCAATCTATGCCTACCCAAGAAGCAGTCAAGGACACAGCAGCTGCAGAACCATAACAACTTTAGACAAAAACTGTCTTTTCAACTGTATTTTCAAGGGGGACAAAGAACACCAAGATTTTAAAATGCCTCTTTTAAAACGTATTGCAGTCTTCACATCTTGCTGATGCCCCCCGTTTATAAGGTGTCCAAGTCCAGTCGTCTACAGCATTATTCAAAAAAATCACTTTAAGAAAGGCAGAGTGCATACCAAAGCTACTAGTTGGTGAATATGTATTACAATTGTCTGACCTGTGTTTATGTCACCAGATAAGTGCTTACACGCAGGTACAAACAGCCAACTGAGATCTTTTTCCCTTCGAGGAAGGGAGAGAAAAAGAAAAAAAGAAAGAAAGAAAGGGGGGGGAAAAAAAAAAAGGATTCAGGCAGACAGGAGAAAGAAGAACTATAGAAGGTCCCGTCCATACCTCCCCACACCCCCCACTGCTTTCTCTGGGCTGTGGTATGAAAAAACAATGGCTTTTCTGAGGCACTGTGCAGACAAGGCAGCTCTGAAAAAACTAATAGCCATGATTAATGACAATGGGCTAGAGGAGAGTTGGGACACAGCCGCCACATATATCATCCTTTCCCATCAGTCTCTGCTCCTCCCTGCCCCTCTTCCTCCTACCAGCAAAGCATTATAAAAATGTCTTATCTGCTTTTGACTTTTTTCTGAAATCACAGTACTGCTGAAAAAGAAGGGGGGAAAAGAGAGAGAGGCAAAGAGGCAATAGGGTGAACAAGAAAATGGCATGTAAAATAACTATAAGATATTCCAGGGGAAAATGCACGAGCTGTAATCATTCAAGATTTCAGCAACTTGACTCTTCACATGCTGAAGCCACATTTTCAAGGTCTTATCTGCCATATGGTTCCCTGTTTGGATGATTTATTAGGTGTAGAAAGCACACTGATAAATTTTACTGCATTTCCCTGAATAGGCAACCTATGGTGTCAATAACAAAGCTCAGGCCGCTTTAATGAAAACTGTAAGCACCAAAGGGTAACCATTTATTTATGAGTCACTACAGTATTACTAGGACAAAATTTATCTTCCCTTCTCACGCACTCTGCAGAAACCAAATCTGGTCAAAGAAACAGCGATCACATCCATATGTCAGTGACTTACTAACATGTCTCCTGCACACTCAAGGCTTGTTTCCAAGTAAACAGTTTCCATTTAATGACTATTTTCTCTAACGTAAAAGATGCTTTTAAGTTTTAAAACTTTTTAAAAAAATACATCAGTGAGAACTTGCATATCCTACAAACCATTACGCAGTGTTAATTTTCTATGTCCAAGACAAAAAATAAAACCTATCAAAAATAAGAATAATAATTTCAACGGTTTAAGCATTAGCTGTGTAGGAGTGGATCATCAAAATCACTTTGGATAATCTTGGAAAAAAGGAAGTTGAAAACAAACGACAGCTTATAGATGCAAAAAGCAGTGTTTACTGTTCCATCAAAGATTTCAGAGGATTAATAAACGGACACTTTGGCCTTAACTCAAAAACCTTAACTCCTGAAATTTCTGATGTGTATCTCTCTTTTTCTTTTTTTTTTTAAAGGCTTTAGTTTAAAAGAACATATTGCAATTGTTTTTCTGTTTCACGCATTGAATGTTACTTGTCTTGTGCCCACAATCCCAAGGCACTTCAGATACCAAAACAAAAATAAAAAAATGCAGAAGATACCCGGAGCTTCTTGCTGCTTATAACCACTATTTGAAAGGCAAACTGAAATTCTTTGTTACTCATCCTCTATGAAAATTATTAATGATTCAGAACTAATCAAGACTGACGGGACTGCTTGTTTGTCTCCCTCACACATACAGGCCCCATCTTCTCCCCTTTTAAAAACCAACCAGCAAACCAGGTCATGCACCCCCTTGTATCCTTTGGTATGAATATCAAGATTAGCACAAACACAGGTGGTAAGGTTTTGGCTCCAATCATTGTGTCCCATTTTTTTCTAAAGATACACAAAAGCATATATTAGTAATTGAATCAATTTAGATTTCGTTACTACATCACTCAAACAACTATTTAAGTCTGAACCAAAAAGTGCCACACTTCCAAAAGGCCAACAGTTGCCACTGCATGCTTGAAAAAGCCTTATGTTCACCTAGATACTTAACTGGTAGCTTCCAGATAGCAAACTACTGAAAACCTTGCCCTCAATGTCCACCTTTAACTCAGATACATAACATGTTATTGGTACACACATGTCCTTTTTATTATAACTATAAACCTATAGTGTCAATGAATAGTTCTTGGCAGAAGTGCAGCCACAAACACAAGATTTTAGTCCTTGGGGGCATGGAGCACAATGTGTTTAAGGAACTGAGCAGTTAAAAGACTGGCTTTCTACATGGGTTTTTAACCTTGGACTAGCGTTGCTCAAATATGGCTTTCCGTGTACGTAAATGAATGCTATGGTCCCAGGGCAGAGGGGAGAGCCACTCCAGCCTGGGTCAGGCTCTTTTACAAAGCCTGACCCTGAAGTGACAGAATACTGTGTTATGACCAATGTGCAAAACACCAAGAATGACAGATTCTTTAATTAGTAATTAGTAAACAACATTTTCTGAATTAACAAGCACCTTCTTTCTTGCTACTGAAAAATTTCATAAGAAAAGAGTGTCCAAATTACTACATATGCAGGTTTTTTTCTCAATTTAACACCTGAGCAGAAGCCAGACTGTGCACTCTGAAATCCTTGATGGAAACCATAACATATATCAGCTTACTGCGCATAGGGCATTCTTGTTCCTCCCTCCCTTCTCCTTCACAGAAGAATGTTATGAAAATGAAATTATTTTAGACTTAATTTTTAAGTAGGGGAGGGGATAAAGAAGGAAGGACCTGACGTATCTCAGTATTAAAATAATCCATCCTGCATAGTCTTGCCACAGGTTCTTCTGTATTTTTCCCCGCAAAACACAGGGTTCAGCTCTACTGTTCTATCTGATTAGTAGAAAACTGCTAGTAAACATACACCAATGTAAAGTTTTGGAGGCTCAGAGTGAAGACTGATATGTCTTTTATAGCCACTATCCAGCTCTCCAGCACAGCTTTGAATTCAAGAGCTTTCATACATGCAGTAAACCCATCAGTCACCTTCATCCATATGCTGCCCATTTGAAAGAGCCTAACTAGAGTCTCCACATGCCTGTCTTCTCAGGGCAGTTCCTTGAAGCTGACCCTGTCCCTTATCCCACCCAGTACACAGCTCCCACCAGTCACAGGCACTGACCTAGAGAGCAGATTTATCTGTGAATGAAATAACCTTCTGTCATAGTCTTTTCATAAGTCAGTTTTATGGAGTAAGAAATGGACTCCAACTTTTTTAGCCAACAGTCATTTTTATTTGGCTGTCCTCTGCTGATATTCTAGATTTCTCCTGAAAGTATTAAGAGGGAAAATGCATGCCAGACTATTAGATGTAAATTGCTGCCAGGATTGTAAACCGTCAGTTGCAATTGTCCATGCATATAATCTATTAGTCTTCTGTTTCTAAAAACACCCCACAGTTTGCTCTTTTTACTCCCTCCAAAAATAAACTCTACACTGAGCTGCACAGTAATGATCTCCAGGACAATGATAGTTTTATAGTTAAGGGTGAAAAATGTCTCTAATCCTGTGTTTACACTGAACACTCTTCGGGAGCAGGAACTGTATTTTTATTGTCTATGGTGTCTGTGCACCAGAAAGAGGACTCCAATCCTAGTCAGAAATTCCTCAATACCACCACATTACTAATAGTACATCTCTATTTCTTCACAGCACCTATAGTCAAGAGTGGAAGGGAAAGCAGGCAGTCTCTCTGACATGGAACCCCATCACCT
>NW_009236142.1:0-18850 GCF_000690835.1 Fulmarus glacialis | reverse complement strand
AATACCTGTCTGGTTTAGAAATATGCTCAGTTCCCATAAATGCCCAGTAGCTGAACAGCACCTTTACACAGAAACACACGTAGTTATGAACATTTGCAAAATATTCTGCCAAGCGATACACCAGCATCCACGTTTGCAGAGCAACTAAGCTCATTGCAACAACTGTATAACCCATCATGTATGCTCTAAGTCCTACGAGCTTATCTATGAGCCTATTTTGTAAAATTAGGTGGAAGAGAGCACAATGCCAAGGCTGCAAGCGGTCCCTTCACCCACTGTTAAGAGTACAGCTCGCTTCAGCTCCACTTTGAATCAGAATTATGCTGAAACTGAATTATAGCTTTCTCCCCATACACACATTTATGCTATTCCCCAGAGACTGTTTGGGTGTTAAATCTGCATAATCACTGTATATTATTTTTCAATAACCATAAAGCAGGCAAATCACCATGCTGCCTGACATCCATTAGCCAATAAGTGCACAAAGTTCTTCACATTTTTCATTCAGTGGTTATTTCCCCACAGCTGAACTATAAATACAAAATACACTTTTCCTAACTGTTTATAGTTACTTAGAGCATGTAATACTCTTTCTCCCCTTCATTCTCAACTTAGCATAACATACTTGATTATAGACATACCCAAAAATATTACAGTCATGAAAAGAAGTCTACATAGTCTACACAAAGACTATGACTTTGGCTCTGGTATTTGGGGCAAATCCACTGCCCAACACACACAATCTATAATGGAGACACACCATAATGGAGAAGAAGAAACTGCAGGGCAGCACAGAGATCAAGATTTTAAAGAAGAGACAGGTTGGAATGGACAAACTCATTTCTATTACACAGAAGTAACTGGTATCATATTCCAGAAGCAGAACATGGTATTTATTGCATAATTTAAAATGTGGAAAAGAACAAGAGGGGCTCGAAGACTGAGGAAAGAAAGTGGAAAGAGACTGTCTTCATTTCAGTTTTGAGCTTTTGACAGTTCAAGTTTTGTTCCTGTTCATTTAAAGTATCGTTCTTTTCATCACTAGCCATTTCAATTTAAGTTCACTCTCCTTCATATTTGGGATCTGAAATGATCAAACATTAGTCCAAATGCATTTCTGATACAAACATCTGGTCTCAGAGTTTACACAGATCAAAACAGTTATTATAGTACCATATTCGAACTATCTTACAATCACATTTAAAATCAATAGCAATGCACACCAAAACACACATTTAGCACTTCTTTAATGGTTATACGAATTTTAATTAAGAATAGGAAAATAATATTTGTTTTTAAAATATCTTTTTGAAGAATTTTTAAGAATTCTAAAAAATTCAATTCAAGTTGAGCACGTCAGGAATTGTATAAACTTTGATTACATAAACTTGCTATTAAGCCCTATGGTATACGGTTTTCTTTTGTACAAAGCTAGACTACTATACAGTTGAAATCTAACTACCCATCATAAACACCTTCAGTATGTTTGAAATAACCTATTGGACAACATTGTTCACACACTGACATCCTGCATCCTGGGCTGATTTATGAAAGATCAAAGGCTGTAGTGGATAAGTATTAAGAGGTACATGTTTTACGGAATGAATAACTTTCCTTATTCTCAATATTTCTTATGGGTTTTACAACAAATTGCCGGGCTTTCAAGAACAGTCTCGTAAAAAGAGTGAAAAACACTTCTATCCCAAGCCTTCTAAAGACTTTTAAAAAAAAAAAAGTTGGAAACACTTTTGAAACTATAAATTTAAACACTTCTAGAATTTTAAGAGTAGTACTAGTCTGAATTTCTCTCATACATCCATTTATGCTAAATTGTCAATGGCAGCATAGAAACAAAAAGAAGATAATTATTTGACAGAGACTTCTTCCTTTGATTTTAAGCCTTTAGATAAATAGAGGATTCTCCAGTAAATACATTTTCCAAATGGGGTTGGTTCCGTGGAAGACTAAAACCTTGGATGTTATACAGGCTAAACTATAATGAACTCTAAGAACTGAAATATAGTTGCTTTTGTCATTATCAATTACCTTCTAAGTCTAATAGAATTTCAATTACAAAAAGAAAAGGCAGCTAGCCAGAACAAAGGTTGTCCATACTTAATCTTAAAAACCAGTGGCAACTTTCATCACCACCATCATTCCATCATCACAGTTGTCCACAGGCCAGAGAGAGACCTTCAGAGAGCCTTCTGCTGTTGACCTGGGGCAATGCACTTCCCAGCACAGCTAAGACCACTGACAAGATTGTGTTTCAGGACTTACAGCGTGGGAGGAGAAGAAAAAGGAAGAGCAACACAGTTCTTTCTCCTTCCATTCTACAGCCGGCTGTGATCCTTACAAGATTTTTTGCCCTATATACAGTAAAAATACAGCTTTCTGAGCCTCCATGGATGCATCATTGTACCATGGAAGACAGTACAGAGCTACTGCCAGTTCTGCACTACCTGGAAAGAGCTCTGTTTCTTGAAAAACAGAGTGCAAGGCAGAAGAGCTGCAGGTCTGTTTTGCATATGTTGCCTTAAACAGGAGCCAGGAAAAAATACAGGCAGATAAACCAGTATGTAGACAGCCAAGTCACAAAAAGTCGTCTTCCTCTCAAATGAGGTAGAATATATACCACATTGTGCTGCATCAGGTCCCATAAAAAACATTGTCTAATATTCACTTAATGGAAGTAGAAACTAGGTTTAACATAGAATATCCCAAAACTGAAGTGTATTAAGCAGCCATTTAAGAGCAACAAGTGAAGAAGATGCTACTGACGGGGGTGGGGGTTGCTGTGTGACAGTATTTCAGAATATTAATTAAAGTTTCATGGGCTAGAATAATAAAGAAGTGAGAGAGAAGAACTCCACACAAAGAACTGGCTGTAACGCCTCAGAAATAAGCTTGTACATCAAATATTCTTGAAATCTTTACGTTTTAAATTAAGACCATACATCAAGAATGACCTGATTGCAAATTATATGGATTTCAAACATGGACTTCTGAATTCCAGGCACCAGAAGACACAACCATTAAAGCCTGAATAGGTAAATCTTGTTACTCACAGGATTCCAAATTTTCCTTGCATATATTTGCTAATTGATTGTCTGACTTCTTGCAAACGTGGGTATTGTCTTTGGTTACTTCTTCCTCAGCTTTCCAGCTACTTAGATAGGAACTATACCTTCTGCACTCCTGTCCTTCATGTGAGTTTGTTGGTTTTGATCTTTTCTTTCTCCTCTTTTACTTGACTTTTCACAAAGAAGGAAGAGACAGAAGGAGAAACAGCCTCTTGCAATTGTGCAACAGGGGGGGAAAAAAACAACTAAAACTTCAAAATCCAAAGGCATCATTGTAGATTTCCACATTGTCCTGGAGGCAGCACCCTAACATATTGTTCTGTCACAGAAGTAGAGCAATATACATCTTCAGGTCCCTAAAGCACTGGGCAAGACATCCATCAACCACTAAGACAGAAGTTCAGGCATATTGAAAGTAACAGGTATGTTGTAATGCAGGAACCATCAATGTCATCATCTTATTTTTATTGTAATTATTTACATAAATATACAGAAATCCATTTCTCTATCATGTAAGTCATATCATCCCCTCAGTTCAAGAAAGTGAAACTTCCTTGGATTGGGAGGGTGGAGGACATATGCCAATAGAAAGACTTATTTATGGCAATTTCAATAAAACTGAACAGCACAGGTGCATATGTTACCACATCTTTCTGTTAAAGGCAAGTTAGCAAGTTTGAAAAAAGGCTTCGCTATAAGCTCCTCTACAAGTGGTGTTTATGTTTCAGTTTTCCTGTTCGCTGTGTTATTTGCTGACCATTTCCTGCTCTTCACAGACCAAACTACCCAGCATAACATAAGGACTAAATGTCAGGGCTATACAACATACTTAATTGCATGTCATTGACACCACATCTCACTTTGTATACTGGTAATTCAGAGCAATACTGCGCCTAATATTAAAAAAAAAAAAAAAAAAAATCTCAAAGCAATTCCTCTGTGAGGGAAAGATGGAGATACCTGGGAAGAGAAAAGCAAACATTTTTCATAGAAAAGGAGCGGCTTCTATTCTACCTCTACTGAAGTTCCAAGAAAAGATAAAATTAGACTCAACTACCAGACAACTGAACCTCAAAAGAAATCTCATCAGCTACCATCTACAAATACTTTCCTTCAGTGTTACAACAAAATGCTGCACATACCTCCAAAAATCAAACAAAATCAAACAAATGTTGCAGTTAAAGAATGAACATTCTTCAAAAAGATCCTACTTTTTTTTTCCTCCCGGTGTTTCACATGGTATTGCAGTCTTTTTTATTTATATAAATTTATAAAAGCCTCATTTTTGGACATATTTTTGATAGGTTAAGAAACTCTGATATCAGGTCAATACATTAGTGGACTGACATTTGACAACAGACATCTTTGCAAAAATACAACCAACAGAATCATAAAAACCCCACACATTCCAAAATCAACTTCGGAAAGTGACATATTTGCAGGTTTCCTTCACATTTATCATTTCCTTTTTATAAAGTCTTTTCACAGTCACCTCATGTCTAGCCACTTCTTCATTAAAAAAACTGAGAAGTAGTAATGTTATTAAACATTAGTATTTTGTATTGAATCAATCAGTATTGTATTAATCTGTATTAATTATATTAATACAGATTTTTTTTTCATGTGTTATAATGCAATTTGCATCCACTGCTCAACTACTTTCCTTTTAGCTGCCTGCACAGTGGAAATAATTTAGGAGTTCCTCTCATGCTATTTAATTTCTCTTAAAAAAAGAAATTACTTTACCACACCTTAACTAAACACAGTAATTGAGGGGGAAAAAAACCCAATACTGATCTCAGAATGCCCTAGACAGTATTATCAAATTTTGCAAAGTATGAAAAACACCTGAATTCCAAGTCACCTGAAAACAGGTGTAAGGATTCACAACTGTAGTAGTATCTTCATTACATTTACCCCCATTTGACAAGGTTTGTAATTGAAGCACATTGGCACATCTAATACTTCATTATCAGTTATTTCTAAAACACTCTAAACTGGTGATTTACTCAAAAATACTTTTTTATTTAAAAGGTGAACTATATTTCCCTTTAATAATATCACTTATAGTGATACAGTCTCAGAACAAGTGAACAAATTTATTTAATGATCATTATTTATTATTTAATGATCACTATTATATACTGTACTAATACAAAACTTCAAAGTCTTATTCAGAAATTCCACACATTCATTCTTTTAAGTAGTCATTACTATTAAAAAAAAAAAGAACAATCAATGGCTGCAGAAATATGAATCTGCATTTTCAAGGATGTTTGGAAACATTAGTTATAATTAGCAAAACAAGTATTGTCCCCATGACAGCCTTTCTTTACAAACCTTTGAATGTTTGACAAGAAAAGGTCATGTTTTGTAAAATCCTGGAAAGGTCATTCAATAACAAATCACATGAATGAAATCACAAGAGTTCAAGGAGGTTAACAGAAACACCACAGGCATTAAAGCATGTTTTCAAGGTAAACAAGGTAAAAGAAAAACAGTCTGCCTCAGCTCTGGAAAAAGGAAAAAGCAAGTAGTCTCTAATTTGCTACACACTGTAATTTTAAGACATTTTCTCTGCACTTGGTAGTTTAACACTACGTATTATTTCTCATGTTCAACACATTTAGGGAAGGATTAACAGATAACAGAGCCAAAACATTTAAACATGTCTTCAAACAGTCTACGTTGACCTTAGTAGATTTTTCTCCCTTAATCTTGTGACCAGACACTTAAAAAACCCCAAAACTTAACCTCCATCTCAACTAAATCTCAATCGTAGATCTCAAAACTTCACCGCTTGAAACTCTGCCAGCCTTTCAGCTAAACACTTTGACCTGTTTGTGACCTCCTATTTCCAGGTCTATTTTCTTCTTTACCAAAAGAACACAACATTTTTCACAGGCAGGAATAACAAAGAGTTGTTTATATAGGGTAATTTAACTACAGGATCAGTGCAGGGAGCAGTGTGATGTATTTGATCCACAGACCAAGAAAAAAGCATTGCTCACCAGCATTAGAGAAAAGCCTATTGAATAGTTTTCCTGGGGCAAGCCAGCAAATTGGGGTTCTTTTCATGTATAGGCATAGAAAGAACGAATTCAGGAATGATCCTGGGTCTCTGTCTCCACAGGGTGTTAAAGCCCTGCTCTGCTGCAATTCTGAAGTTTTAAAGTTCCATTATCCCAGGGGAGAAAGGCATACTCATTTACATAAATTCGACATTATTCAATAGAATTTGCTACACAGGGGGAAATCTCTTCCAATACAAAGAATTTAGAATTAGCAACTATGCTTAGTTTATCATCTTTACACTTGTGTTTTCATTTATGACAGCCTATTTGCAAACTGTAATTTATTATGAACCTCTTTATGAGATTAATTTAACAGGATCAGACCTGTGGACCACCTAAAGTTTACATGTTGACTGGCAGCAGCGAGTCTCACAGGAGAGGAAAAAGTGCACTGTGGCAGCACAGTAAACTCTCTCCCGGGAAGATACTATTCTAACCCCTAAAACAGATTCAGAATTTAAGCCTAGCTTTATCAGTTCAAGAAAGCCTGAAAGCATTAAAATGTCATACCAATATCATTAGATACTCCTCTGCGATGTGTAGGTGTCTCCCCCTTTCAGGTCTACATAATACCAGTAGGTTTTGCATTGTAAATGCAGATACCAACAATGTAGACAAAGAAATGAGTTTAAATAATCTTTTTTTCTACCAAATAAGCTTGATAGAAGAGCTGGCAAATCCAAGCAGCTTGGCTCTCCCATCTTCCAAGCTGAATAACCAAGCTGAATATTGTATTTCATACTAGGAGAAAGCCATGGTTACATTGGGTTCATCCTTCCTTGGAATGAACAACAGATAGCATTAGCTACTCCCAGCGTAAAGTAAAAAAACTTGACTTTTTAGTGACCTGCAGACAAAGGAAAGCTGGCTGACCTCCATGCACCACCCAAGCCAGGCATCAAGCTTTACAGAAAGACTATAGCTAGTAACAGAAATGCTTACTTGTTGACATTTCTGCTCAGCCAATGAGCTAAACTGGTTTAGGGAAAGTGATACAGCAGAAAACCAAAACCATTAATATACAAATAAGTAAATAGGATCAGGTTTTGGTTACAGCATTCCCCTCAACTGACATATCATGCCACAGCACTACCACTTTTGCAAGAGAGCAAACAGAAGAGCAAGATCAATGCAGCCTGCATGCACTTCAGACCATGGTGCTTTGGTCCTGTCCTTCTAAGCAGGTATGTTCCTCTGCAAGAATAGGCTCCTCTCTAATATCCTGCTCCAAACCTTTTCCAGGAAAGGGGGCAGAACGGATGCCACAGGAACCACAGAAACCTCATCAACTGTTTGATGGTCAAGGAGTTGGTATCATGTTTAGACATCTGCATGAGCCTAAAAGCATGAACAGCATGAGCAGACATAGCCTTACCAATACAGAAACAAAAACTTGAAAATTATTTCCAGGTGAAGTCAAGGCAGTCAAGGCTGTATTGCTTCTTTTACAAGAAACATGCATGCCTTCAAAGGAATTAAGAAGCAAAATACTAAATATTAAAAATAATCATGAGTATTCCAAAGATCCTAATAATTAGCATAAATTTTGTGCTCCATAAGTTTTTGCATCCACAAGTACATGGGCAGAGTACGCAAATAAATACATTTTATCAGGAAGAAATATAACATTGTTTCCTAGAGGACCATCAAAATTACATCTAGCTTATACCTGGTTCTCAGTCTATGTTCACACAATGTAATTTTTCATCTTATTTCAGCACTACTCACATGCTGTCAGAATGTCTTTCATTCTTCACTGTAGGACAACTCAAGACGTTTGATTCATGCATTACCAAATTTTCCTATTTTCTTATGTGACTGTTTCACACTATGGGCCTTATGCCATTCTTAGAAGCCTTTTAGGAGCTGTGTAGGAAGTATTCTCTGACATATGGTCCAGAGCTAAGATGTTACAGTGTCGTCATTATTTCGGCTTTCAGGGTTCATGCATTACCTTTTCCTACAGGCTGCAGCTTTGCCTTTTTATTTTGAAGAGCTCAAAAAGAACTAATCTAGAAATGTTGCTTCTCCATTAGTGCCATTGTTTCTTTAAAAAGCTATACCAGTTTGTACTATGACTGATCAAAATGACTATCAGAAACAAGACACCTCATTTTGTCTTTCTTGCCAACTATTTTAGCTTATTTGCCATAAGCACAGGGTATAATTAATATCACACAGGAGCCAGCATTGTCATTTTTCAAATCATTTCCCTGGAAATGTTCTACACCTCTTAATGGCCCTGCTAATGCTGTAGCTGTCATGTTTTGGACAGCTGCGCTTTTACAAGACAAACTCAGCTGCGCCATGCACCTCTCTGTAGACTTTTTAGCTCAACGGCTCAGAGGCCATGAATGCCAGCTGGTAACGGCTATACGGAAATCTTTGATTAATTTTTTTACCTCTAGACGCTGACTGTTGCTGAAATGTCACCTTCCCAGTTTCCATCCCTAGCCAGTATTTTTTCCCCCTCCCAGTACTGCTTGATGGATGAAGAATCAACTGAATGGGCCAAAAATCTTGTGACTAATTAAAGTCAATACAGCCTGTCCAGATGTGGAGAGAACACAAAGTCTGGAGAGGGGCCAGGTCACACACATGAAATGCTGGATCGTTCAAGAGATGGAGCTCTTAATGATACTTACCAGGCTAGAGTTAAAATATACTGATATTGCCACTCTGAAGAGTAAGGTGACACGACAGGAGTTACGCTATGTAAAACTTTACCGTCACAGCTCACAGTCAAAGCAAGTGTGCAGTGTTGATCAAATGAAAACAATTCACATGTAGGAGCTGCACAGATATTATGACGTGATTAAGAAACTTACTCAGATTTTACACTGGTTTACTCTAGAAATATTGGAAGCTGACAATATGAACAAATTAGTATTGCTCAGCAGTCATCTGGTGGGGTAGGGTGGCTTGAATTTAACAATTGATCCTGCCTGTGAAGCGATATTAAGCATCTTCTTACTGAGTCCAAGAACCAGAGAATGTGATCAATAAACCAGCCTAACATATTGTAATTTCTAATACATGCAAGTACATCAAATGTCTACTTCTGCTGCTTAAACACCTCTGCTACTCTCCCATTTTAACTTCATGTTCATTAATGATCTTCCTGAGAAGTCCTGAGAAAGAAGACTGCAAAACTTCTTTTCCCATCATGTCTGCAAAATACTATATAAAGTTGTGTTCATCACTTCAGCAGCAGCAGTTCTCCCAGTTGAAACCAGCCAGGCCAGGAAAGTGACATGAACAGGATGCTGCTAAACATGCACAACTCAAAAACACACACTATATTCTCTTCTGCATGATTTGCTGCCATTTAAAAGACAATAAACAGCAACTTTAGATTGCTAACAACATGTCATTTAAGGTTTGCTGTTGCTCAACATCAAGAAAAATCAATGCCAGCTCTACAGGGGCAGAAAACCCAGAGAAGTGAGCTCCATTTCAGGTCTGTTTGAACTCATTTCCTTTCTCCATGGTTGCCCCCTTGTACACCCCCTCAGGCATCCCCTCACAGCAGGCATGACAGCTTGACACATTGACAGCTTGCACTGAATGACAACTGATTTGTACAAATTTCAAGCCTTATAAATCTACCTGTCACAACAACAACATAAAAGAGCTTGGACCCAGCAGGTAACTCAGAAAAAGCTTCCCCTGACAGCATTTTCTGAAAAGCAATGGCTTGCCTCCTGCCAAAAATTCCAACTATCATCCTTGTATAACTTTGAATAAAAATTCAAGGCCCATTTTCTTGCCAACAGGCTACCAATCGTCTTATTTAAAGATTAAAAAGAGTGAAGAAGAAAAAAAAAAGCCATCCACAGAATTTCATTTTATACTGATATGAAAGTAGTACCACCTGCTATGGCAGGATTACCACACCATTTTTCTCTACAGTGCTCAGACAGAGTAAATGAGCAAAGCTTTTTACGGTATTTAAACAATATCCCAGATTGCAATGCTGTTACGCATCCATTACATTGGAGCTGTTAGTCAATGCCACTCTTGCTGATAGAAGTTCAAGAGTTTTTTTGTTTTACTTTGGGAGGCTGTTTTGTTTTATTCTTCTTGCTGAGTTGTTAAAAAAGCAAAATTGCAATTTCAGAAACCAGTAAGGCTTTTCAAGCTACATTTTGCTTTCCAGCTCTGGTGGAAATCCACATAGACATTAGTTAAAATGCTAAGTGTTCAATGTTTCCATAAGCAGTATTATGCAAGAGAAAAGCACAGCATTTAATGCTAACCCTTACAAAGGAATATAAAGGGAATATAGTAATTCTGAAAAGGTCTTTCTGAAAGGAGTTTATACCAGAAGAGTTTTGAAACCCTGCAAGAAGACTCCACAAAGATGATGAAACTGATACGATGTTTAAAATTATGCAGTTTTAAAGTATTCTGAGAACTCCCCACAAGACCACCTTCCAAGTACCACAGGAGATACTATAGGAAGCACCAAATCAGCTGTCTTCAAACCTGAAAAAAATCATATTAATTAAATTATACCTGTGATTAGGGACAGAAAAAGTTATTTGTGGTGTTTACTTAAACATGGAAGTGTTCAGCAGCTTGCAATCATAGTTTATAAAGATTCAAAAATAAGAGTGTTCTACTAAGCTGCTAGATAATAAAAGCAATTAATAATATATGTATAATTTGTATAAACTATAAATTCAGCCAATGAGACCTCAAAGAAATGGCTTTCTTTCCTTTTAACTCAGGTATGACTGGAAATTTTAATTGTCCAAGTCACTTTGCACCCATATAGCAAGCTGATGATCAGTGCAAATTATAATAGCACAAGTTGAATGCTGTTTTACATTTGTAGCTATCATGCTCTCTCTACATTTGCTACATAACCTAAGATACCAAAAATTCGAGCTTTTCAGTACTTTGTTGACAAGTCCCTCGTTTCCTTCCTGTGATGATTTAGTGCAGAAAGTAGGAACGCTCTTATGCAAAATGTCCTAACAAACAAACAAACAAACAAAAAAACCCTCCAACAACAACACAGCAGCACATGCCTACACTCTCTCACCACTCGTGTGGACACTTAAGAAGGGCCTTATGTTTGCTTAAGAGGAGGGGGGAAAAGAGGAAAGCGAATACCATTTTACAAATAAAAAGAAATACACAACACACATGAGAAATTCCTAGAACTTAGAAAGTGTTTGAATTAAAAATTAATATTCCACAGAAACTTTTTTCTAACAGGTAACTTTTCAGGAAAACTAACAACTAGTTCACTGATGTTTCCAGTGAAGTTGCAACTTGTGTTTCTGTTCCTGCGGACTGCCCTGATAGTGCAAAATGATAAGAAAGAAAGTTTAAGCAGGCTGCTGAAGCTTCCCATTGAGGCATAGGAACAAACACCTACATAAAACAGAATTATCACAAATCATGGGATCTTCAAAACAGGTACCCTCAACCAGGTAACAAAGGTTAACCACATTGCTGCTTGAAAACATCAGCCAAGATAAACTACTTACGGCACAGAGTACACGTCTCAAAACTACTTGCACTGGCCTGCTCCCCAAAATATCCAGCCTTATGAAGGAGGAAAAGACAAGTTACTTCCATAGTTCCCGTAGTGACCATTACCCTTGAGCAAAAGGACTAAGGTAGTTACCTGAAGATAACCACCAGTTAACTAGATGTTGTGGGCAGTAAATTAGTATTCTGGTTCGACCATCTTGGCTGGACATCTTAGAAACAAAGGATGAGCATTCTCCTTTTCCAGTCATGGGAATCTTTTTTTTTCTATTTGTTTCTTCAAATCTTCCTTTACTCCTAACATTTTTAAACACAGAACAACATCACTTTTATAGTAGAATATGAAATAATACAAGTAGTAAGTGGGTTAAGAAAACTTCTCATAAAATGACAGCCACTGGAAGAGGGGCTCTAAAGCAGCTGAAGCACTGCACCAACACCAGAGCCATCACTGAGGAGGAACAAAACACAGAACTCATCTGCAGGAGACGGAAAGCCAATTTCTTATATTAGAAGAGCAAAGGCTTAAATTTCAGCATTGCTGGAGGTGCCTGCTTCCCCACATTTGGTAACTGTAACTACTGCATCGATTTTTTTCCCATGCCAATTCCACAGCATATACAGGCCTTGCTTAACATACATGGCCACAATAGGGCCCCCAGGTGAATACGTATTATTTCTCACAAAATGTGTTGGGGTAGAGAGAAGAGAGACAGATATACACACACTGCCCTCAACTTTTTGATCCTTTCCGTGTGTAGAAATACAACAAAACAGAAGTCTTAACTTCCTTGTGTATAGAGACAGAACTTGTTACTGGTGGAAAAGGGCTGCTAAACGGTACAAATACAACCTGAGGGGCAAGTTCTAGCATTTCTAGGACTTTGTCCCTTGGACCTGTGGAAGTCAGTACATTTTTGCCACTTAGAACCCCCTGTGTTGTTTGTAACTGTCAGTGGAAGGGAAATCTGTAATTGTTAAGAAGGAAAGAGCCTGTGCAAATTCTTCCCAGTGCAAAGTGAACAGTCAATCACTTTTATAAGGACAGGAACAACTGAAACTATCCATTCGTATACTTTCCTTTAGTCAACAATATTACCTTTAGTAATCTGGGGAATGTGCATCCATAAATTACAGAAAGTGTTATTGCATTGCTGAATAAACAGCAACATTTCCATCAGCAGCAGTGGCAGCCCCACAAAGGTATAACAAACAGACTCAATCATTTTCTTGTCAAGCTTTGCAATGACTGCAGAGTTTACTGCTGGAGATAATGTTGCTTTCCTCAGCATTGTGTGCCAAACTGCAAACTGCTTATTAAAACAAAACCTCTTTTTCTGAGCAGCATGAGTTGGATAATCACTTACTGCACTCAAGAAAAAACAGGTTTGATGCCCAGAGGTGGTTAGCAATCAAGCATGTGCATTAACATTTGGTTTGTAAAAACTGGTTAAAAAAATAAGTGATCTAAAAAGGAATTATGAGAACCAGTGCCCCAGGTTGATCGTTTTCCCTGTTAATATATTGTTACTGATAAAATATTTCAAACTACTCTAATATGCCTCTAAGAGAGAAATTAGCAAAGAAAGAAAGAAGTGAAATATAAATCAACTATTCCAAATCAGATATGCTTTTTAATATGCTTTTTAAGAGGAACAACTGCATTGCATCTTAGCATTCCATGTACAGATGGCAACTTGCTTTTCAGAGAAGGAAAAAAAAAAAGTAAACTTAAAAACTAGTCAACTGTGTCAGAGATACTGCTGAAGCACAAATCTATTATTACCATCTAAAGAAACAGCTTGGCATAACTAAGCCGACCAATACTCCTGAAAAACCCAGTTCAATTTTCTTTGCTTAAAACAGATTGACAACCATTTTACTTGGTTGAATAACAGGAAAGTCTGAGACACAAATGAGCAAGCTCTGCCATGTCAAGAAAACACTGCTGTAAAGCAAGCCATTATTCTTAACTTCAGAATGGCTCCCTTTTTTCCTCTTTTCATTTTCTTAATGATTAGAGATATATTAATATAAAGGTAAGCAGACAGCCTTCACTCCGCTATGCTGGCACTGCTGATTTCCTTCTAACACTGAGCTATCAGCTGCTCAAGAAAACAGCAACATCCAAATAATGGAGATTTCAAGACTATTTTAAGTTTGAGCAGAGTACTGTGAGACTCTCAAAGCCACACACACAAAAAAAGGAACTTAAGAGGATGACAGTGGCATTTGCCACTGATCTTTAGCAAGAACATGAACACAATTAAAGCCCATGTTGTATCCAAAAAAGAAGAAAGCGATGGTAAGCCAAGTTCTAGGACCCAGCACGTGGAGCACTTCTGATAGCCTCAGGGTGGGAAGTTCCAAACTTACAAAATCTTCTTTGATTACACAAAAGTTTGAGTATTTTTTTCAAAAGTACTTATGTGACCTGCGAACCTAAACCCTAATGCAATGTCAGATTTGTCTCCTGTGGAGAACAGTCATTCTGACTGTAATTAGACATAAAAAGTAAGCATTTGTATCAGTTATATCTTAGAATTATTTTGATCTAAAGGAGGGTTAAATCATGCCAATCTGCACATCTGTGCTTCCGTTCACATTTGTACAACCTGAGTAATTGCATCAATGTAAGCCCCTAGGAAAAAGCCTCCAAGCCAATTTAGAGTATGATGATAAATATTAAGATGTTTTAACTTGGTCAAATGCAAAATCATGGCAACATTCTTATCAGATTTCCTTGTCAAATGAGATTAATGTCAATGAAACAATTAAATGCATTCATAAAATACCTTTGTAGCTATTAATATTTGAAAACCATTGAAAATAACAATTCATTTCCTTCTCTCACCTACTCCTAAACGACCATAAAGAAAATTAAACTTCTGTGCAGTGATATCTGCCAGAACAACAGTGAAATAAGAAAAATGCCAAACCATCTCCAAGACAAACAGCCTAACTCTTTTATCTTGTTCATTTCTTTCTTACTCTTAATTTTTTGTCCTCCTTAGGCCTTGGTCTTCTCTCTCCTACTCTTCCACCAGAATCACGCCTACAGAGCTGTTTGCTTTAACAGGTGTATTTCTCTTCCACTTTCTGCCCAGAAACTAATGCACTATCTCCCAGACCCAAAATAAACTCTTCAATATGATTTTGTCCATTCCCTTTCCCATCTCCTTACTCTTACCGTCTTGTACTTCTTGCCACTCTCTAGTCCTCTCAAGTATTCACATAACGAAATTATCTATAGCTTTCTCTATTTTTCTCATTCCTACTCCTCCCCATAACCCTCAGATGCCTCCTTCCATTCGTACTCATTTCCTACTCTCTTACCCCAAAAGTGATTGTTTTTACACACTAATACCACGACAAGTATCACAACGAGGAAAAGATGCTAACTGAGAAACAATAACTAAAAAATCATCAATCCTAGCATAAAGCTCCACGAAAAAAAAATTTTCATATTGGTACCACTACTGATGAACATACTTTTTCAAAGTGAGCAAGTGCTCCATGTATAAAATGAACTGTTGCATTGCAATATGCCTGAATCACTAACATACATAAATAAATGCAGTAACACATCCACTCTTATTATCTTGAACTAACACCATCATATTCAGCGATTACATATGCAAAAGGAGATGATTCAGTTAATCTGCAAGTTACCCTGCAGAGCACTACGTGTATGATCTGTTACCCAAAGGTTCCAGAGTGTCCCTTAATTTCCATCATTATCTACTGACATGCCCAAATGATTCTTTGGCTCCTTGTTAATAAAAGAATCAGAAGGTGCTAATCTCATTATCGCCTTGTCAGCAGTTCCTGTCAGAGCGTTGTTGCCCATTAATCGCCTGCTGCTGCAGTCAATCAGGATCCTGCCACGCACTCCCCCAGCATGTTTATTCTTTTACCTGTTACGATAGTAGCTAACCAAAGTGTCACAGTGCACTACATTGACTAGTACCACATTATAGAAACAATTATTTACCTTCCTCTATAGCATCACAGATATGATTGCATAGTTTGAAACAGTTTAGCTAGGCTGAGGCTCTACGTCTTCAGCTCCATCTTCCTAATTTATTACTTGGTTTACTTCACAGTCATGCTAACGCAGCCAGGGAAATAATTGCCACCATATGAAAAACCCCAAGAGAATTCCTATGCCCAGGCAGAAAAACTGCCACTCACTGTTCAAACTGAAGAGTGCATATTTATTCTTACTACTTCAAACAGCAGGCATAATTTATTTGACGATACACATTGTAAACCTAACTCAGAGTATCCCAAAACACTTTTCTCACTATGTGCTGACAGAAATTTCAGACAGATATCCATGATCATCCAAAACTTCTCTCAGGTTGGTGTATTAAAAAGATTCTAATTATTTGTCAAACCTTAGGAGTAGGCCAATATATGAAATTCATATTAATGAGACTAGTATTTCCAATTAATGAAAAAAGAAGATAAACAAAGATAAACACTAAATAGTATAATGCAACAAAAATAAAAAATGCAGACAAAATAAGTGGGAGGAAGAATCAAAATAGCATGCCAAAGGATAGAACAACAACCTGTCAAACATATCCCTGTCTCACTAGGATTACTTATATACTACAGTTTTCAAAACCAGGTGCCTAAAATTCAAGTATATAACATCTGTTTAATAGATCATGCATGGGTCAGCACACCATGTCACAATCAGGACGGAAAACTCTGCAGCCCCCTTCTGCAGCCACCCAGTAGCAGTTTTTCACTAGAACTATAAAGAATAATTCTGTAAAATCCAAGAGACTTTGTCTGAAGAGAATTGTCCAAAGACCCTTGTGGCTCCATGCATTGTCTGTAAGTTTTGGAACAAGAAAAATTATGCTCTGAGCCTGAAATTCCCTCTCTACACTAGGAAACTAATCTGGGGGAAAAAAAGGCAAAAAAGCAGTCCAAACGAAAGATTCAAAGAAAGCAAGTCAGTCAGTATTTTGTTCTGTTCACAACAGATAGCAACTCTTTCTTCTTTCCCAAAACTATATACTGCTCTTCACATAAATATATAGCTACAAAAAACCATAAAACAGACTTGAGATGTGGTTTGAGCAAGAGAAGGCGAGGTATCGTATTTCCCAACCAGTTGAGATTCAAAGCAAAAATTCATCTGTCTACTGACCACGTAACTCCACCTCTGTGATCTGAATTTTTCCATGCACTACGCAATAGACACTACAAAAAGATAGTTCGTTGTGATCCCAGCCAGTCCTGGTTTTGGCTGGGATAGAGTTAATTTTCTTCCTAGTATTTGGTATAGGGCTGTGTTTGGGATTTAATATGAGAATAATGTTGATAACACACTGATGTTTTAGTTGTTGCTAAGTAACGTTTACACTAGTCAAGGACTTTTCAGCTTCTCATGTTCTGCCAAGTGCACAAGAACCTGGGAGGGAGCATAGCCAGGACAGCTGACCCAACGGGCCAAAGGGATATTCCATACCATATGACATCATGCTCAGTATATAAAGCTGGGGGAAGAAGAAGAAAGGCGAGACGTTCGGTGTTTCTCTTCCCAAGTAACTGTTACACGTGATGCAGCCCTGCTTTCCTGGAGATGGCTAAACACGTGCCTGCCAATGGGAAGCAGTGAATGAATTACTTATTTTGCTTTGCTTACGTGCACGGCTTTTGCTTTACCTATTCAACTGTCTTTTTCTCAACCCATGAGTTTTCTCACTTTTACCCTTCCGATTCTCTCCCCCATCCAACCGGGGGAGGGGGGGGCGGAATGAGTGAGTGGCTGTGTGGTGCTTAGTTGCCGGCTGGGGTTAAACCATGACAGTCCCGTCTTTTTTACAATTTTTGAGAGATCTCTAACACCCTTTAAAGCTGCCATCCTAGGAATCATGAAATCACCCCAGCTCTAATAGAAGTGTAAGACACAAGGAACCTATGTAGAAGATACAGATTCAGATGCCATTCATGGTATTGGCTCTGAAGTTATCTAAAAAATCCATACAATTGTAAAGCATTCTTTGCAATATGATTCATGGGAAAGGCTCTCAAGTAAATGGGTATCCTAAATAGTTTAGAAGTATCTTCACAACTTACTCCCAACTTGAACAGCATACAAAGAGTATAGCCATGTACAGGCAGAACCAAATCCTCTCTGGATCACAAAATGCGAATTGCCCTTTAATCAACAAAACCCTTCAGTATCAGAATCTCAGACAAAGATGACTTCCATTACTTTCCCCTCTCTTTCTATTGGTTTAGACAAGCTTGATTAGACAATCAGTATAATCTCTGTTTAGATGCCAAAAAGCTAACCATTTATTTAGGTTTTGGCATTGTTTGGGTGTGGTTTCTTCCCCAGAATAAATCTTTTAGTCCATTATTTAGGGTAACTAAATAATGTAGAAGCTCATCAGTCTACACTTTTTCTATTGAACATCAATGGAATATTTTGGCAGAGTCCAGGGCATCCAGCAAATCTAAATGAAAAACATGGAACCAAGTGAAAAATTGGCTAAATGGAAACGGGGGAAGAAATGTTATTTAGAAAAAGGAATCACATTTGCATCTCAGTCCAGGCATCCCAATGTTTGCCATAATACCACTACATAGTCGAGTAGCACAAGATTGTGAAAGTGAAATTGTTTTGGCTGAGCTGACAGTAATAAGGTTGATATGAATCATAGAACCATTTAGCATGAACTATATTATAATATTCAGTTTAATCATGTTAAGTGTAGGGGGAGGGAGAAGTAGGGTAAAAGGAATATACAAGCAATTTACTTGCAGGCACTTTTAACAACTTTATTTAAGCTTGTTTTATCTGCATAAAGAATATCCCAATATGCTTGTTAAGTGAAATGAAAATGGAAAGTGTTTCAAGTAGCTTAAAGAATGCCTTAAAGTGTATGAAAATTTTACATCAGCTCTTATTACAGTTGATTGCTGAACTGACAAGGGGGAAAAATGTATCTCAGGTTTCCCTCCACTTGTACATTAATAAGCACTTTTTAAGCACCATTCTGCAAAGAAACTAAAACACTTCAATTCTGAAAGAACACCTCTGACTTTATGTCTACTAATAATGAATAATATCAAGATATACTTTTATTTTAGAGACAGAAAAGACCTCTCCTGATCTTTTGTTATTCCAATTTATTTCACAGAATCACAGAATCATTAAGG
>NW_009236141.1:35415-50293 GCF_000690835.1 Fulmarus glacialis | reverse complement strand
CTGAGCGCCGCCGGGCTGAGCGCGGTGCGGAAGGGGGGCCGAGGCCAGGCCCGGGGGCTTCCCCCGCCAGTCTTTCGGAGCCACTTAGGACATGGAGGCAGTGCTTCTGGCTTGGAAAAGGCCGCAGCTCGGGCACAGTGTGGAGCACGGTCCTTGACTCCTCCAAGAAGTCTCTGTGGGGACCTGCCACCTGCGGGGCTGGCTCCTCTCCAGACCCCCGCACCCACTGAGGGAAGGTGCTCAGGCCCCTTTGACAAGAGGTGGCCTTTCGTGTCAGTCGGTGCATCCACGTAAAAAGAATTTCATGAGAAGTCTGAATTTGACTTCTAAACCAGTGTAAAGTGGGAGTGATCCTGCATCAGTGTGTGAAGTTACATCAGTGCAAAACTTGGGCAAGTGGCAAAAGAATTAACCTTTTTCTCCTCTTCTTCTAGAGGCTTCCACAGCTAAGGGGCCACCAGTGTGGTCAGGAACAGAAAAGCGAATAGTTGTCTGAATTCCATTTATCTTCCCAAGAAGATAGACTCATTTAGAAATGCTGACTCCAAGGTATGGATCATATGCATCACTATAAGTATAAAAAAGAGACTATTGCATATTCATTGTGTGCCATATACAAATTATATTTGTGCATACCATGTCCACAGAACATGGAGGAAAAATATCTTAGCACCTTCTTGCCAAAATAACTAGTGTCTTTTTAACTAGGCTAAAAGGTTATTATACAGTGCTGCAAGATCAGTTTGCATGGACGTAGTTAGACCTTTACAGTTTTATTATTTGTTAAATAATGTGTACGTAACAAGGATCACTGTACATTATTTCATATAGCAACAGGCAAATATAGTTAGATGCTCATTTAATGTATAAAATTTGAACCCTTTAATCACTTTATGCCCTCAGCAATCTCACTGAGTCTTCGTGAAAACAGTAACTAAAGTCAACCAACTATCCACAGTTAATCACATGAGAAACACATGAGAAAGTGTTTACAGAATCAGCTTACTAATCAGACAAAAATGTTCAAATAACGAAATAAATTAAGCATATTACAGCAGGCAGACTGAGGACATAATATGAGGTTTCTGATACATATAATAGCTGCACTGAAATTCTTTAATGCCATATGTTGTTATAACTCCTCAGAAAGCAAGCAGCTTTGGGGGAAAAAGCCGAAGTATTGATTTAATGCTACAAGTGAAGTTACTACTACTCTTTATTTAGTCTTCAAATAAAAATGTGGGAAATACACAACAGAAAAAAGTCTTTTAAATGAATCTTTCGTAAACATTTAGCATATGATCACCAAAATAGTGAAGTTCACAAAGCCATAATGTTTCTTCTTCAAGTAAATGGATCTTTTTGGATTCAGAAGGTTTAAAATGCATGTGAATAATAGAGATCTTATAGAAATCTCATTGTACACACAACTCTCCTGGTTTATGTCATGATCATCATGATTCTGAAACAGAATCAAAGAATTCTCAATTCTATAAACAGGAGTTTAAAGACATTATTTTCTTCTTGGAAATGAGTCGATGCTCTAAAAGCATAGTGCTGAAAGGTTGCCAAGCTAATAATCCAGTGAGCACTCGGAAGAGGTTAATTTTATAGCTGGAATGAGTGTATACAGTTTCCATTCCATTTAGTGAAAGGGCTGGAATGTGAACTAGTGTTTCCTTCATGGTGCAGTGTTATGTTAAACCCTGGAGTAAAGAGTCAGCCTCTAGAACACAGAGAATCTGAATTCAGGACTTGACCAGCTATGGATGTTAGTCCACAAAAAGTAAATCAAAATGGAATGTTTGAGATGCTGACTTTTTTGCCCAGTATTTTGTTGAATACTGGTACTGGTAGTCTGAAATCAATGTGAATATTTGGGAATGCAAATATGTTACGAGCACTTCTGTTTACTTTGAAACATGCATATATTAAAATGGAGCTGTGTGTGCTAGCAAGCACAGTCTCCTCACTAGAGAGCTCTGCCTGAGGTGTAGCCAGAGTTGTAATTTCCAGGTGTGTTCTTTCTACTTTTCAAAGGATGCCTGATCAATAAAAAGAGACAGAGTCAAGGCAAGGCAATGGATCTACTTCCACAAACTAGGTTAGCTAGCAGTAAGTAGCAGAGGAGATTCAGAGTTCCAGACCAGGAACTTTAAAGGAGCCTTTAAAGGTTTTCAGAAAAGTTGTATTAAATTGTCTTTTATTTTCCTGTCGCTCACTGTTGACTGTTCAGAACCCCAGGAATGGATTTCTGAAAAAAACCCAGGCCTTTCTGATTATTAATCGTATTAAGGTATTTGGTGCAATATATTGCATCATACTATCAGGACCCATCCTATTGGTCATACTACCAGGGTCATCCTATGAGGATTATTCAAATTTTGTCATTTAGTGTGAAGAAATGTACAAGGAATGTACATCTCCTCCATACCTTTTTCAAGGCGGCTGGAAAAGAAGGCAAGCATTTCTTGCTTGGAGGAGTTCAGTCTAGGTTACCAAGCAGGAAGAACAATGCTGAAGGAGGGATTTTTTCCTAAGCAAAATTTTAAGTAAATTGTACTCCTGAAAAATTATCAGTTCCTAACTGACGTTCTTGGTCAGAAGTAAATGGCATGGAACATAATGAATATTTTGAATGTTAAAGAATGATCAAAAGGAGCAAAGCATTGCAAGAGTTGTTCCTTTATGCTGCATGTCATGCGAGGTTGCTATTCCAGACAGAAACATACTGAGGGAGGTGAGAGCACCTGAAATTTTGGTGACAAGAAGAGGCATTGAGTCATCCATTTTGTCCAAGAAAATCTCCACAGGCAACAGTTACAGCTGGTTGATATAATAGCGTTCTACACCTAGAGACTTGCACAAGTAAATGAATTGACTGCTAAATCAGGAAATTGGTAAGCCGGGGAAAGCCCAGTTAAAAGTATTTGAGAGAATGGCTGGGCCTAGTGGAGTGCTTAACATAACACTAAATTTCAAATAAATACCTAAAGTTCATGGTTAATTTTTATATTTGGCTGAGGAAGAAATGTGAGGAACTGTGTAAGATTTTGTCAAGAATCACTTGGAACTTTTTTCAGTCGTGTAGAGATTCATATTATGCAATGCTAAATACAAATCGGGATAAGTATTCTTTTTTTCAGGCTCTTTGAATCTTAAGTATGACTAAATACAACTTTGAAGTAAAAACACATAGACACACAAAACTTAAGGCCAGGGGTTTCATTAGCCCATATTGTCCAACTTCTTAAATACCAGAGATCATTACCTTTTATTCTCACTCTTGTGTTTAATTCATTAGTGCACTGCCACTGCAGACTGCAGCAGCCAAGGAGACATTCTGGACCCAGATCAGATTATTTTCTGATTCTCTTCACCCCATGGTTATTTTCTGTTCTCCAGCTGTGACAACTTTACTCCATCATAGTCACTCAGATGCTATTACGTGCTATGTATGGAAGAAGCAACATTTGCCCATAATTTGTTTCGAACTGCATTAGAAAAAAGAAGAGTTGTACTTATCAGAAGAATAAAGGGTACAGGGGTAGCTCTGTTGTGAATCAGTTAGCCTTGTCATATAATAATTACTGTATTGTAACTTTATAATAAACATTAGCTATAGTGTTTGATAAACAAAGCTTGTAAATTATTTGCATTCTAAAATCTTTGGCAAATGCGTCTAAGAGTAATCATGGTTCTAACCACTGGGAAAAAAGTCATGTGATCCATGCCAGCAGCACATTTTTGTTGAGCCACTGAAGAATCTCCCTGCATGAATCTTTGGTAGAGGTACGATTTTTATCATGTATCGGTATATAAATTCAATAGAATGAACAGCATCTCAATTTTTTTTTTTTGAGTAAAAAATTTGACTAATGCCACGGTGACCTCATACAGCTATGTTTTGCACTTTTGGCATTTTGGCTCACCGCAGCTAGTAGATAAGAAGGATACGTGTCCAGCTGTAAAGAAATAAACAGTCTAATCATACTGCTGAAAATGATATGGTGCTGTTTCACTTCTGGTTCATCTTGTTTCCTCTTGTACCTTTACTGCAGGGTGAATGTGCAGGTTATGCTATCGTTCAGCTAAACAACTGGTTAGTAATGCCACGCCAGCTACAGAGTCTCTGGCTTAAGCCAGCTAAGAGATTCTTCTCTCTGTGGGGCCGTAAATGTGAGTGGCAATGGTGAAATTGGGAATTGCGTGAAACAACAAATTCTTGGTTTGTTATTCTGTGATTGGCAGTTGGATTGCTGCATCATACAATGGACCCTATAAAATGCAGAAAAAAGGTGACATAACAAAGAAAGTATTAATGAATGCTACTTTTCATTAAGGTGTATGGGTATATGCTTTTCAAGGATATTAGTTTTGGGTAATGTCAAATTGTATCAATCCAGAGGAAGTAGCAGGAGGCATTTTGCATGTCTGCTGCTGTGTACACATGACTATCCTGATCAGTTTTGTGGGGACCAGGTCCATGGCTCTTTTCCTTTCTACTGGCTATCTCTGTAACAAACATAGCAAGAAAAGAGTACTCTGGAATTTTGCTTTCTTCAGGTTATACAAAACAAGAATGAGACTCCTTGTGGGCTTCTCTCTGCCCAGGCAGTAAGACCGCTCTTTCAGAGCTGGCCAGTGGTCAGTGTAATTCCAGTGTTTAAAAAGAAGAAAGAAAGTTTGAGTCATCATGACATAATAACTCATGTAACACTTTCTGAGGCAAACCAGGACTTTTCTGACTCTGTTACAGCTGCACGAGCAGCGTATGTCAAGCCCTCACAAATTATATGCTCTTCTGTATCATTATTTTGTTTCACTTTGAGCTTTCTTTAATAAAGATCTTACCATGTGGAATTACAGAGCAGTTAGGCTAATTTCATCTGTAGGAAAGGTATTTGAAAGATTTTCAACAGATTAGGAGAAGGAGTATCTAGTAAAAGCATCCTTCAGCCTGATTAGTTGTATAGACATGGTTTAGGAAAAAAGAAGTCATGCTTCACTAGCCTTCTGGAACTCTTTGAAGATAACACTGCCAAGATAGGGTATACTGTGGACATTATATTTTTAGATTTTCAGGAGTCATTTGATAATGTTTTACCCAAGAGATTAATGCTTAAAGAGAGGGGAGTGAAGGGGCAAGAGAAAAGTTTGCTCATTAAATTGAAAAGTAGGTCTAAGCAAGAACAATGAGGAGCTAAAAATGGCATTTTTACAGACTAGGGGAAACAAAATTTGTAAGGCTGCAGCACTTCTGTGTATCAAGTTAACATGTTTACGTAAATGGCTTGGATGTACGTACTCTTTTGAAACTAAAATAGGCTTATTATGTTTCATTTGTAGTGCTAAGAAGCCCTAACAGGATTTATAATCCCAGTGTGCTGAGCACTGTATATGTTAAGAGACTGTCCCTGCAGCCAGGTAGACACTGTAGAATAAAAGTAGAAGAAGGGAAGTGTTATTTTTCTGATTACATAGAGAAGGTTCTGAGGCCTGGGCTGACTTGATCCCAGCCACAGAGTAAGATCAGTAGATCTGATGAGTAAACACATTTTCTTAGTCATGAGACCAGATTTCTGATTTGGAGATGATACTTCATAGGAAACAACAGTAAATTCCAAAGAACAGTGAAGCACTGAAAAGCAAGTATTACCAGCCCAACAAATGTGAAATGCATTTCCAAATAAATATACATTCTAACCAGAAAAGAGATTTAAAGTTTATTGTAAAAGTATATCTTTCAGCATAACTTATGCATCTGTAGGAAATGTAATTTTTATATATAAATGACTTTGAAGAACACATTTAGAGGATTTACCTCTCCATGATGTAAAAAATCTTGCAAAAAATGGTGCAACATACCTAATTATAACTTGCTTGGTTGAAATATAACTTTCTAAGTTACAGCCATATCTTAATTATTTCTATATGTTACAATAAAATAACTAAGCTGCAAAGAGCACTTATTTTGGCCCGCAGCATATAGATAACGGTACAGCAGTGACAAATTGAGTGAGTATGAGAACCACTATGTCTATAAGTTGGGTTTGAAATATTAAACTTTGCAAGATGTGAACATGACCACACACATCAAAAGGATGTTCCAAGATGCTGGCCGCCTCTTTCTGTTCATCCACTTCCCAGCATACTAAGCTTAAAATCATAAGTGGTAGATGACATTTTCAAAGGAATTGCCTATACTGTAAAAAAAAAAAAAATTCTCTTTTTAGACTAGAGATCTGTCTTGCATTCCTACATGCCTTTTACCATATACCCAGTTTAAATACCCTCTTTTGAAAAATGAGACCCTACCCTTCTGCTTTGTTTTTGAGTGTCTAAGAATCCTGCCTGACTACGCTTCTGATACAGGATCCAAATTTACTCTTGCAAAGGAGACTTCATAGGACTTCAGCATAGATAATCCTGATTTACTGTGCTATGAAATGGATGAGATTCAGATCTGTCATCTTAAAAAACATTGCTCCTCTCTTCCCATTCTGCTTATCTTCCCCACACTTCACTGAGAGTTCTTGGAACTACTCAATGCTCCTCTCTGCCTGTCTGTAGTCTGCTTGCTTTGTGCATATAAACATATAACTGGCATGTAACTGGGGGAACAAGTTCTTGTGAGGCAAGTTAGGGTGGTAGTTTGTAGTATTTGGTACTGCATGGTTAATAGTCAGGGTATATGCTCTTACATCTTGGTAAACATAAGGTAATTTTAGGTAGCTTGCTACTCAATGGAAGTGGGCTAAACAACCTTGTTTAGGAAAAGAGTGGACACATGAATAGCTACCATGGATTAGCTAAAACACTGTAAATTCTTACCTTTTCCTACTTCACAGTTAATGCTTGGAAATAACTTGTTCTGGTTGCTATATCTAACTTGTTGAATGACTGAATGATTGTAGGGACTAATCCATTCATTACCTAAAAGAGCTCTTCTTTAGCTGGAGTTGTGCAGGCTAAGGATTTTGATCTTAAAGACAAAGGCTCTAATCCTAGTTCTTTATCAGTGTGACTAATATAATTATGTATGTTTGAGACCATCATGTTCTTTATGCAAGATGACTGCAGTAGGGTCTTTTATAATAAGACTCTGATACAGACCTTAGCCATGCTTAGGTTGGAAGTGCCACACCTCTTCTATGGCATAAATAGGTATCTAAGTTAGAAAAGCTGCTCAGTGTGCTGTTATTGCTTGTGTTATGTCCTAAAGGAACATGAGTCAATCAATAATTAAGCCACAAAGTACTGCCTGTTGACATGGCAACATGTTCACAGATGTGACGTGAACTTAATGTCCTTCTTTCATGTCTCCTGTGAAAGTAAAAGTCTCCTAAGCTCAGTAACAAAGAAACGGAGCAGGCATTGCCAGGGAAAAAGGAGAAAATGCAAAAATTAGATTATTTCTTTTATAAAAATGGATGCCTTTGAACCTCTTCTCTCTCAAATCTACTGTATAAATGGTCTCTCTTTTTTTTAGTACAAGGACCTTTCCCTAATCAAAAAATCCCCAATCGCTTATTGCCAAATCCTTTTTAGAAGCATGAAATGAACTTCCTTATGGATCGTTTTCATGATTGCTTCTTTCCCATGTACTTCACCCCACCCACATTTTTTAATGGAGCTGAAGTGAACGCAACTCTCTTAGGTTACTTCTGTTTAGGCAAGACTCTGTCTAGCTCCAAGAATAATATTAGCTGCTGCACCACAGGTTAAGGGTTGGCATGAAGGTCCAAATGTGAAGTTGTCATCGTTGGTTGATGCCTGTTGTTCTGACAACGAAAGAAGAAGCACGAGTGTTGTGGTTTAACCCCAGCTGGCAGCTAAGCCCTACACAGCCGCTCGTTCACTTCCCCCCTGGTGGGATGAGGGAGAGAATCAGAAGAGTAAAAGTGAGAAAACTCATGGGTTGAGATAAAGACAGTTTAATAGGTAAAGCAAAAGCTGCACAAGCAAGCAAAGCAAAACAAGGAATTCATTCACTGCTGCCCATCAGCAGGCAGGTGTTCAGCCACCTCCAGGAAAGCAGGGCTCCATCACACGTAACGGTTACTTGGGAAGACAAACGCCATCACTCCGAACGTCCCCCGTTCCTTCTTCTTTCCCCAGCTTTATATGCTGAGCATGACGTCATATGGTATGGAATATCCCTTTGGTCAGTTGGGATCAGCTGTCCCAGCCGTGTCCCCTCCCAACTTCTTGTGCACCCCCAGCCTACTCGCTGGTGGGGTGGGGTGAGGAGCAGAAAAGGCTTTGACTCTGTGTAAGCACTGCTCAGCAATAATGAAAACATCTCTGTATTATCAACACTGTTTCCAGGACAAATCCAAAACATAGCCCCATACTAGCTACTATGAAGAAAATTAACTCTATCCCAGCCAAAACCAGCACGAGTTTGTGTGACATCAACTTCTGTACGTTGAGATCATATTTGCTGGCTGTTTCTGCAGCTTCTCTGCACGTGCTCCTGCTCTCACATTCTCTCCGCTTGCCAGTTACCCTATTCTCCTCTTGGCTTGCATGTCTTTCTTCCAAGCTTTCTGCAGCAGATGTTAATGGGCCCAGCCAACATGTTTTGTTTGCCACATGTGTTGCTACCTGTGTCACAATGGGTGAGGTTCTTTTTTCTTTTTTTCCAGGGCATCTTTTTACTTCTGCCTCAGTCGGTCTCTTGATCTTTCACACATTAAAAGTTTACTACACGTTTTTTCCTTTGGGAGCTTGGTGTCCTCCACGCAGAGGACATGTCCAGTCCAGCAAAACTACGCTTTTATAAGATTGCTTCAACACTGTTTGTGCAACCACTTTGCAGAACTTTGTTATTCATGATTTTATCTTGCCACTTGATATGCATAATAGCTTGAAGGTGCCGTTGATTAAATTTTTCCAATGCTTTGATGTACCAGTACTAGCATTTCCATGTTTCTCAGCTCTAGAGTGAGGTAAAAATTAGTACACTATGGAAAAGCTAGGGTTTGGTCTTATGTCTAATAGTGTGCTAGTTCCAGATTTATTGGACGTAATTCTCCATCTCAGTCCATCTAAATGTACAAAAACTAATTGATGTATAAAAGCCAACTGTTTTGAAACTCATGTTAGGGAGAAACATTAGATGCAGGGTTTAAAATTCTCATGTGTAATCCTTGCCCTTTAAGAAATCAGGTAACAGTTTTGATAACTTAAATTTTATAAAAGTACAAATCTCAACTGCAGGCTACTGCAGAGCTGGGCAGTCTGAATGTTTGGTGGACCATATACCCTTCGGCAAGTATTAATCCTAACCTTCCAGACATGAGATATGTGGAAAACTAATACACAAGTTCAGTGGTAAAAAGAGACAGACAAAATTGCTGAGACAGCAGGATGACCTCATACCTCATCAAATATGTCCCTTCTTTTATCCTTTGCCATTTTCTTTTTAATGTATTTTCTTTAGTGTCCTATGCGATTTCACATCTCTGAGCAAATGAACTTTTATTTTAAACAAGAAGCCTCTTTGTGCTTGTATCACTTTTCAGATCAACTTTGATAACAAAACTGTACTCCAGCAATATATTTTGGGTAGGGTCAGGAGCAATTCAAGAACTTAAGGTCCTTAACAGCATTTTTGGGTTTAGATCTGGGCAAAATGTGCAGCTGAATGACATGTCTGCTGGGCCCTTAATAAATAAATTGCTCACTGGCTGTGTTGCTTGCAAACTGACAGCCTTTAGGCAATGCCCGATTGTCCTTTGTAGTATTTGAAAGGCAGGTTTGGTTGAGCTGAAGAAAAGGGCCCAAATCTCCACTTTAAAATAGTGACATGGCTTCTACTTTTGCTATTTTTATTTACTGAAAAAATAATATTCTAAGGCTCTTTACCTGGAATTCTTCTGTGACTTTTTAACACACAAATCAGTTCATAAACCTTACAATACGTATAATTTACAAACAAAAGCTAGACATTTAATGGGATTTCTGCAGGCACATTATAATTATACCTGAACAATAGTCAACAGGGAAGGGAGTGATGGTAGCACCATTAGGAAAAGAGAAGCATGACTGCTACCTATGCAAGACTTAACTTGATGGGAACTCAGCTATTCCCATGGCAATTCAAAACACTGAAATTATACTGATTTAGTACTTGGTGTGCAATCATGACACCTTTACTTTTTTTTTTTCTTTTCTTTTTTTTTTTTGTAGATCTTACTTGAAAAGTATTGCATTGACATAAGTGGGTCTTGTGACATAAGTGGGGGAAGAGATTTATCCCAGGCAATAAAATTGGAAAGATCAGCCCCTTACAAAAGAAATGAATATGTGCGATACCTTTAGTTCACTATCCAGCACATGCACTTCGTTTTAAAAAAATACAGTAAATTATTGTATTATTGAATGCATCCCAATCTCTTCTAAGCTGTAAAGTATACTTTATTCTGTTCTTTATTACTTAGAGAGTTTCATTAATTTTGCAAATTACACTGTTTCTCTGTTTCATTCATGTGACTTTAATAGCCCCATCTGCTGGCTGAGCACCAGGTGAGAGAATTAGTACATACCTTTGAAGGTCTCTTGTTCTAACAGGGCTTCCATGAACTTGCTACTGAAATGTTCTGGGTTTTTTTCCTCAGTGAGACATAAGACAGAAAATTGGAAAACTGCATTTTATAGACGCATATTATTTCACAATGCTGTGGAGTTTATTTTGTGTTTACAAAGTTCTTGGTTTCTGCCAGTGTCAGTCTGCTTTGTTAATAATAAATATGCACTTTTGTTGTTGTAGGATCTTAATTTCCTAAAACAGTTTGCTGAAGTGAAAAGGCATGAAACTGTAGAAACTGGAAGAAAACATCAGATTAAATGTAAATGGCAATGCTCACTGAGAAAGGAACTAAGCAAAGATTTGCTTTCAGGTGCAGTGCATCGGTAGTACTGAGACTGTGTTGTGTTCTGCAGAATTTGTCTTATTGCTACTCTTCTCTAGGCATCCATTTATGTTGAAGATAGGATACAGGGCAGAAGAGACTCCTGCCGTGACTCAGTAGGCTCATTTTCATGTTCTAATGTCCTTTCAATGGAAATAGATGCCACAAATCTCCCAGAAATAATGAGGGGGGCTTGATTCATCCCCTCATTCTTTAAATGGAACTACACTGCACTGCTTTTTGAGGGAAAGCTTCTGATGTTATGTGTACAGCCATGGTACCGCTCGTTCTACATGCATGTAAAGGAGTAGCTTATAGGATAGCTAAGGAGTATGAGCATGTGTTTCTTGTGCATCATTGAAACTGAACACAAATTTGGTATGGCATCTGCAGAATTGTCCTGAGTAAGTATTCTTACTATAAACCTGTGATTTATCTATATATTAATACAGCAAAAGCACATGAATAGACTTCAGTGTGTTAAAGAATTGAAAAAATATCTTATATACAAAAATATATTCTTCACAAAAACTGTCAAGTGGCCTGGGAAAGGAAAAGGAAAATCCTGAAAAAAACAATGTTGGGAGAGGATGTTTGTTGGAGGGGTGTCCCAGGGTGCAGACGTCTGATTGTGGTCTCTCTGAAGAAATAAAAACTTGAGGGGGAAGGGAAAAGAATTAATGAATGTACCTTTGCTACAGTCAGTAAGAGAGCCTAAACTGCATTATAATTTTTGATGCTGTCCATTGCAATAAAGATCATCTTAATTCTTTTGCAATGTGCAGCAAAGATAACTCTGCTGAATAAGAGCAAGCTACCTTTTTCCGAAGTTTGTTCCAGTGACTGAAGACAGAGAGAACGATTTAATAGAGCTTAAACAAGTACTAACAGAAAAATAAGTTACCACAGCCATCCTATTAGTCTGTGGATTCTGGTCTGATAAGGTACTTGGATGTTTTTTAGGGCAGTGAAGTCTACAAAAGCAAGACAAGTCAAAATCAGTTATGATGTGATGGGCTCACCAATATAGCAATCCACATTTTCGTATGACTATGAAGATGTTGAGTCAATCTTTGCAAGGAAATTTCAGTGAAATTATTACTCTATTAGTAAATTAATGTTTACAAAGCCTTGTGAACTCAGATTGATAAGTAAATGTTATCTTTGCTTGTAGCCTGGTCTAAAGATACAGAGGGAATGAGTATCAAAAAGAAAGAAAAGATTTCTTTCACAAAGATGAAGTACAGGATTGTGTTCATGCTCTTTCAAAAGCTCTTTCAAAACTCGGTTGCTGAAATTTTCAAAATACCTAAATGTTTCAGGTGAGTCTTACTGAAAGTCAAAAGGGCTTGTGGTCCCCATTCACATAATTGCTTGTGAAAATACCAGCTCCTATCCTAGTTCTGTAATAAATAGCACATGACTTAGAGGACCAAAGGATAGCTTCCTTTTAAAGATCATGCACAAATACTAGCGTGCCATGGAAATTTTTCTGCTGATGTCAGTGCAGAAGATACAACAAAGGATGCCCTCAACTGCATTAGAACAACACAGATGATTTTAAAAGGAAACCTGGGAAATACATTAATTGTATGTTCAAGATCAGCATTTTCCAGTTAGTAGGAGTGTTCATGTAATATCTTTCTTATTGTGCAAGAAGCTGCTCTTTTTCCTTTCAAATGCATTTAACATAGTGACCCAAGTTAGTCCACTGTGATGCAGCTCTACCAGCTGCTGTACTGTTTCCCTCCTGCAGAGGTGTTCTTTAATGAACACATGTTTCTTGGTCACAGGTAGTCCACTTTATGCCTGACTGCATTTCTTTACAGGCTTTGAAACCCAAAGCTTTAAGGCACAAGTGCCATAAGTATACTGGATGGAAGCCTGATCCTTCAGTGGGCAGCTCAAGTGATTATGAATACTCACTTGTGAAATCCTGAAGCGATATAACCAAAAGGACTGGTGGATCATAAAACTGATTTCTGTTTTGAAAATAATTTAGTCAATTTAATCACACAGTTTTCAAGTTACCTGAAAGATCTGTAACAAATTTTCCTGTATACCTTGAGAAATAGTTACATATATAAAGGTCTTACAAAAATAATTGTTACTTTTTAAATATCGCATAAAGACATGTAGAGTGGTAACCATCAAAGAAACTACAGCAGGCCTTAAACTTTGTTTTGGTAGGGTTGGCAGCTAACACTGACCATTTCTTCTCAGCAAAGATCTGGATTTGTCTTTTCCTAACACTAGCTAATCCTTGCTCTCTTCTTCAGGAACTGTGTTCACATCTTTTTGCATTCACTTGAAGAACAGGTGGCTCAGATCAGCCAAACCTTAATCCTAGCAGACCTTGAACTTACTGGAACACTGTTGCTCTTCCAGTAGGCTTAGAAGTTTTCTTTCTTTTTCCTGCCATTACTTTGATTAATAACGATCTTGACACACAGACACAGATATACAGTAATAAACACAAATAGGAAACATAATAGGTTAAGATGTTAAAACCAGAAATCAGTCAGGAAGGCAGAAAACAGCAGGTTTTTTAATGTGGTAAGACAAAAAATCATATTTTTACTAAACAAAGGCAGAGTTAGTATTTTGGATAGTCTTACAAGTCAGAAACAAATGCTCTTCATTATCCATTGATTAAAGGAAAGACAATTTCCTAATCTACATTAATTTACTGAGCAGCTGGACAAATCTCCAAAACTTTAAAAAAATTATTACCAAATGTTTTGAAATATACTGTGCTTTGCCTGTCCTAAGTCTGAATGCTGTACAATTTGATTATCTGAGATAACCAATTTGTACTCAGAGTAGCACAGAGCCTATGACAACACATCTCTTGTTACTATCCATACTTAGTAACAGTTTCTAAAATCCTAAACTGCCCACTATGAGTACTGGGACCACTTACAGACACTTTTCCAAATTATGACTCATTACATTAAGCCTTCTTTTCATGAAACTCTGCTTAACTGTGCATGTGCTGATTGTTTTCTTTGTCATCTGACTTTCAGACTGGTTACTGATCTCCTTTGATATACTGTACATGACATCCTAACAAAACCAAGTCTTTAATCAAAATGATGAGGATTCAAATGTGTGCCACTGTCAGACAGCAGGGTAAGGCTAACATGCAGCAGATGTGTACTTGCAGGTCAGATGGAAGGAATGGATTTAAGACATACAGTTGGTACAATCTTTAGTTTAACCCTAGATCTGATTTTAAAACTCAGGCAGAACATTTTCACAATGAGCTGTGTTGATTTTAACTGTCAGCTGGCAAAAGACCGGCACAAATATTTTGTACATGGGATAGACCTGACAAGCCTTGAAAGTCATAATCTAGAAAGCAACGAAAGAGACAAATGGCTCTGCAACTATGTTTTTTGCTTTATGACAAAAATCACCTGCATTAGTAGTTCTGTGTAAATATTTTCTCTTTCATGCTGCTAATCTACAAGATGTGGAAAAGCAAAAGACACAGCCACAGGTGATTGCTTCTAACAGATTTCATTAATGCAAGCACAAAACACTGAGATTGCATAAATGAAATCTGCAGCTGCGAATCAAAAATAACACTCCCTGGTTAGTCAATTAAGGATCAGGAAGCACCAAGAGCAAATATGTCAGAATATGATCTGTTTTAATATCGTTTAGAGAAGAGCTTGCGAATTTAAACATTTAATTGTGTAAGCTGAACTTTTCTCAAGAAAACAATATATAAACTGTGGGATAGACTGGCATGTTTTCCTCCTACACATATGCAAAAGTTTTCATCATAAAACATAGTGTCAGTCTCACTGAGCTCAATGGGAGTTGAGGTGCTCTTTCTAAGAGATGCTTTGTTGCAAACCAGTTCTGAAGTAACTGATGCCAGTAGTGTTTAAGCTACAGCATGATTAATTTTCTCAAATTTGTTACAGACACTGAAGTTATAGTAGTAAAGT